>NC_054082.1:58658778-58758778 GCF_017562075.2 Anopheles merus
CAGTTTTGGCGAAATCTCAGGCCTACCACTATTTCCATCATTGGCTCCACTGCCTCCTCCACTGGCTGTACTTAAATCCTGAGGACTGGTGGTGCTAGTGTTATTGTTGTTATTAATTACATTTGTACCTGTGCTAGGGCCTTCACTTGCGTATTTACAACTTTGTGAAGTAAGGGCGGATTGCGGTTGTTGTGAAAGTAGGAATTTTTGTGGTTGTAACTGAGTGTAATCCACCATATCGGTAGACTGATGCCCGCCACCTACAGCGCCAGTACTAGCACTGTTTACACTGGTCGCTCCAGCCCCTGCAAGCGGATTGTACGATTGAGGGCTGTAATGGGCCTGATGTGGAGTGCCGGGATAAATATTTGGAGCGTATGTCGATGGTGGGAAATAGCCATCGTTTTGGCCACCTTGACTGCCAGCCGCATTTGGTGAACTATTTGTGTTCTGTGAGTTATTCGGATAGCAGGAGGCAATCGAGTTTACGAACTGATAGGAAGACATCACAAAGTTGTTGGCATCCATGGTTGTGCAGTTACGGAGTCACTAAAACGTTTTTACAGTTGACTGCAAAGAGAAAAAGCTTATATCATTCATTGATACTGCAAAATGTTACCTCAAAAATATGTTTTTATACTTTAAAATCAATTATTAACGTCCTATTGAAAATCAAGTTTTTCAAGATAAGCAAGAAAAAATAATACAACACTTTTCAAACACGTCTTCACTTCATTCTCTGAGATTAGCAAGTCGAACAAAATGCTACTGAAAAACAAATCACGAACCCAACATAAATTAAAATCGCAGCCGTTTGCAGGTCGTGTTACGTTTGAAACTTTTCCCTTGTATTTAATGATGGCGACAACGTTAACAGAGGTAACATGCTGCGATGAAATAAAGAAGACAACACCGCATCATAAACAAGACAAATGTAAGCTGGTAAGTGGTTGGAAACCATGAAGATAACAGAAAGCGTCAACGAGCAACATTAAGGAACAAAGAAAGGAAAATAATTTCCAATGGTACCCTGCAATTTTGAGTCAATGAACAATTTAACCCGATGGCAGTATCACCTATCGCAAGTCTCGGACAATAAGTTTGGATTGTACGCGTTCAGCCCAGCCTTTGAATTTTACCTCAATATGAAATTGGTTTTTTGTAAAGATATGCCAAAAAGCATCTGCAAAATCCAAAATTAAAGAGAAAACCCTCTCGAGACGTGCAAAGAAAAATACTCTGATGATGAAAACGGAGATACAGAAAAGACGAAAACGAAACATCATGAGAACAAAAAATTAAGTCTACCTGAATTCAACGCAGCTATCAGAAAACGGTTGAAAACTGCATGCAGAAATAAAAGAACAAAACTAAAATGGCTTTAAACTTTGAAGACGGTTTCTCAGTCCCACTTTGGCTGTATTTTATCCAACAGTCTGATCTTGCGTAAACATTTGCGTATTCCTTATTTTTTGTTAATAGAATTTTAAAAGAATGAGAGAAATAATAAAGAAAAAAGGTAACATGATATTTTGCACTGCAATCGATTAAACAAAAACATGTGTCGTTCATAGCAAAACCCATTTTACTTCAAAATTGTTCTGATTTTGTCAAATATAATCAATCAAATTTCAGCTTCATTATTTTATAACATAAAATATTGATTAATCTGGTTGTGAATAAATAAACCAATAAAAAATATTTTAATTATATTTTGACAAACATAAAGCATGACCTATTAAATATAATTCTGTTTCAGCTTCCGTTATCGATAAACATCGTTCATGTATATTTGTTAAGTGATGGCCCGATCCGATATATCCATTCAAAATAAAACTCCTACAAAAATTTCAAACATTGGTTAGGTTTAGCTATTAATCAGCCATTTATTCGCAAGCAATGTATAAACAAAACATGAAAAGTACTTTTGCTTAAGGATGTTATAAGAATGATTCTTTAAATTATTAAAGAAGATAAACTTTTTCTTTGTTTTTTGCTTAATGTTGTTCCGGGCAACAAGACAAGAAACAACCCAGTGTTGTGTTTTAATTTTCTAACCAGGCTTTTAGATTAGAGTTTTAAATAAAACGTAACATTGCACATTTTGAAAATAATCACGTAGATCAGCGGTCGGCAAAGTTCGGCCCGCGGGGCTAATACGGCTATATTAAATCTGGCCTGCAAAAGGATTTGCCTGATTTTTAAAGATAGGAAAAAACTATTCGTATAGAAAGTTACTGAAAAACTTTTAGATTAAATTTCATTCCGTCGTACTTGTCCACCCTTGATTATCATAATATGGATTGATGGACTAATCATTACTGACACTTTCGTGACTCGTTCTTACGGAAATTGAACTTGATGGTTCGAAAAGTGGACTATACGTCACACTTTTTGGACAGGCTCATTCTAAATACAATAAAGTCTCGATTCAATGTTTTGTATAATAACTTTAGCAGCGTCTTTCACTAGCTGCAATTGAATTTATTTTAGTTTAGTTAACATCTTTTTTATTTGTATTTGATAACCGCTCGTAAACGCTATTCAAAGTCATTGCAAGGCGCTAGCACAACTTTGTTGAAGCCCTATGGTTTGAAGCTGAACCCTGTTGGAAGCAAAAACTGTCTTTTCTCAAATGTATTTTAGCGCAAGGATTTAAATGGCTTTTGATAATGAAAAACAATGACAATTCCTCTTTGGTTGATATAGCTCCCCAAATCTACTTAGGGGATGAGTTTTGATATCGTTTGACTGCTTGTATATCATGAAGCCGTTAAATGTTGGTATATCAAGACATGCTCCATAAATACGATCATTTTGCTTGTTCAAAGCTACCACAATAGCAATAAATTTTATATGCAAAAAAATTATGTTAAAAATAATAATAATAATAAGCAGCAACTAAGATCTGACTACCGTACTACTATTACAATTAGTTTTAATACAAGGAATTTAATAATCCTTAACCTTGCTTGGATGATACTTTTACATAAAAACAGCAATATCACCAATCGTATTGCTTGATATCATTATCCGACTATTTGGTTTGAAATCTTTCATGATGTAATAATTTGAGTGCCAATTTAACTGGCCCGCAGCTCTTGATCATTTACACAATTTGGACCTTTGCCTCAAAAGTTTAATGAGCGCTGATCTCGACTGAAAATCTGATGCTAGTTTTGTGTATGGTTTGGAGTGTTGACATGATTTCAGCCTCCATCTGTCATACTCCATATAAAAAAGTTGACTAGAATCGTGAAAGGCCCCAATATCATAATTTTCTGCACGAATCATACCAAATAAATGATGATGTGTATAAAAGTACTGAATATAATTAAAAATATCGATTAATCATCTGCATTGTTGCAGAAAAGGTGAAATTCGACTCACGCAGATATTCGAGTTACGCGAATTCCTCGGGAACGCATAAACCGCGTATTTCGGGAAGAGACTATAGTTTTGTTGGCGTGTTGAAATGATTTCAGCTGCCAACTATTTGGGATCCAATATATCAGGTTTAACTTTTTCTGTTGGTTAAGTAACTGTTTATCATAGTTATTTCAGCTGAATTATTACGGTGTTTATTCGGTTTATCATTCTATTCCACTATCATTCTGATTCAATTGACCAATTGATACAACTTGCCCAACATACAGTGGATCGCCGTTTATCCGGGCTCATCGGGACTTGACCTTGCCCGGATATGCAAATAACACGGATAATGAGTCAAAATATATATTTTATCACAAACTCCTGATTAGTTTTAAAAATTGCCTTTTTTTTATAAAAATTGCCCAAGTTTTATTAACATCATGCTTTTCCATTGAGAATTTTTGAAATTTGTCATGAATAATGTTTTTGTTCTGACAATGTGCACTGATACCCGTTTTTTTTTCAAATATCCTCCTCATAACGCAATATCACCTTTATATTAAACTGTCATTTTTAAACAGCACGAATAAACAGACAGCCGGATAAAAGGTATCTGGATAAACGGCGCTCCGCTGTATATGTGGGTACAGTACTACCTGACAGCTCGATGTGAGTCCGGTCGATAAGCAGTATCACTTTCTTCCAGAGAAAACAAAAATGGATTAAAAATATTAGGTGGTAGAATCTAGGAGCTTTTTGACATTTCGTCACATGACGTACGGTCACCATCCTCTTTCGTTAATACATCTCTTTTTTCGATAAAATCAATAGACATACAAAAATGCACGTATTAAGAAAGAACAACAACAATATCGTAACAATAATTTCGCAACGAAACAGGCAATTTTTCGTCTACTTTTCCACGTTTCAAATCCTAGTTGTTGACACCGTGATTGGTACGATCTTGTGTCTTATATCATACCAGCTATTGCAACGGATACTGTGTATGGTAAATTTCCTTTGTACCTTCTCAATCCTACTGTTTTATAACTCTGTTTATGGACAACAAACTACTGACGCGTATTCTTATATCGGTCTGGCTAGGCCGCAGAATAAAAACTTCAAGCACATTGGTTCGTCAAAATCGTTTGTCATTCGAGGGTTTCGAGTGCTCTATTAGCTTGTCTAGCCAGTCTCGTGGTACAGTCGTCAACTCGTACGGCTTAGACAGCGGTCTAATCTTGTTGTGCGCAACATTGTTGCTGGCAAAATGTATGGCTTTTGACAGCTTGCGCAACTTTGTTGCCGGCCAAATTCAAACCAATTTGATTTTTGTCTGGCAACATTTTCTATTTACCTTGGTCATGGTAATCGGGTGTATGAAATGACACAGCAGCAGTGTGCGTTTTGTTGACATCCGTTAAATTTGGAATTTTTGCATTTATAATACATGTTTTGGTGTTTATTTTATTTTTTCAACACTTTATTAAATAAGTGAATGATAAAAAATAAACTCTGAGCTGTTGATTGGCTAATTTTTGATGCTAAACAATGTCAACGTGAATTGTTGCCAGCAACATTCATAGACCACCTCACCGATATGTTTCCGAGCAACAATGTTGCGCGCAACAACATTAGACCGCTGCCTTAACACATCAAGCCCCACAAGGACCGTGCCGCCATACGTAGGACTGACTATCCTGCTATGGGTGGTAATCAATAAGTCACTGTAAGCCAACCTCACAAGATGTACAGGCAGGCCTTGACCGACAACGGTTGTTGAGACAAAGAACAATAACAAGAAGATGTGCTCTGCTGAGTGGAGTCTAAAATCTAGCTCATATTCTAAAATTACGCCAAGGTCATGTATGTAATTCTTTCTGTTGATTGATGTCTCATCGATAAAGTATCGGTCTCAGCACCATTTTTTGATAAAAAAAAATCGATAGCCGCTCACGTTAAACTTGCAGTGTAACTATATCTTTCATTACCCTACATGAAGTCGATTCCCATCAAGTTAAGTATGAAGTGTAGGCAAACCATTTTTTTTAATAATTCTAAAATGATTTTTCATCACCCAAAACATTGAAAAAAAGCTAAAAATAACAACAACATGACAGATCCGGCTGTTATCGAAATTTTTCGATCGAAAAATGGTATTAAGGCCGTATGTGTGTTTAATTGGCTTCGTCATCCGTGTAAATGACAACACAAAACATTCATCTATATATAGCGTCAGAGAGTTTATGCCACATCATTTACCGCGTGTAACAATTTTCAGGAAACGAGTAACCTATATGATCGATATATAAACGCAAACATATACTATCGCAAACAGTAAAGGTCTGAGATCGCTGCTTTGCGGGACTTTCGAACTAATAGGTAACAGACTCGAAGTTCCTTGCACATGTTTAACCCATTACTGCCCGGGTGTGTAGAAACTAGATTCAAATGACATGATCATTTTTATAACACCTAGAGTTATGCCAATACGGAAGGAAACACATTTTTTATATATTTAATTCATTGAATGTTGAAATATTTGACGTATGCAATTTCATATGCTGGATAATTGGATTATCAAAAACGGAAATCTTCAAAAAATCGATTTTCCGTTTTTTCTAAAACAATAAATAAAAAAATAAAATGATTTTAACAAATAATTATCATAATTGGCTTCAGTGGTACTAAAAAAAACACTGAGAAGGGTACAAAGCCATATTACCCTTCAAAATTATTTGTTGTGCATCGGTTGCAATATTTATATGTTCGTTTGGTTTGGTTAGATTAGTATTGATAAAATGTGTTATTCTGTCAGACATATTTTCCGAACACTTCAATTTTGAAATCATTTTCGTAAAAAAAAAATGTAATGCTTCTATGGATTATCGCGAAACGAGTTTATACTTTAGAGGAAAGTATACCGTAGTAGCATGGTGAATGAATTTTCATAAAGTTTTTAAACTTAATTAACTCAAATTTTAAAGGGTTTTATTTTTTTTAAAGATATTTTGCTATATATCTCTTTTGACTTGTGTGACAAGAAACTGAAATTCAGGCGAATAATTCAAACATCAGATTTCCCTGGGCTACTTTTGCTGGTTCCCCAAAACAGTGGTCTTCAACCTAATATTATATTGGTCCGCGGATCATCTGTAGTCCGTTAACAGACGTAGTCCGTGATAGAATGTATTTTTGAAAAACAAAAGCTTATTACAAAACAAATTGTGTATTTTTTTGCACCATCCAAATTCAAATTTCAACAATCATGTCTAGAGTATGATTGAAACTTATGTTTGATCATAAAAATTTGTACTAAGTCTACATAATGAATGCCCTTAATATATATGAGCCGCGGCAAATATTTTTTTCAAAGCCAAGTGGTCTGCGATCCTAAAAAGGTTGGAGAGCACTGTAGAATTTATAACATAGCAGAATTGATCGATTTTACCATAACATACTACTTATGATTGGCCGGTCTGGTGGTACAGTCGTCAACTCGTACGACGTAACAACATGCCCGTCATGGGTTCAAGTCCCGAATAGACCGTGCCCCCATACGTAGGACTGACTATCCTGCTATGGTAACAATAAGTCACTGAAAGCCAAGCTCACTTCATTAGTGGGTACTAGCAGGCCTTGACCGACAACGGTTGTTGTGCCAAAGAAAAAGAAGAAGAAGACTACTTATGATATAGTCTAGTGTTGTAAACTATAGACGTTTTTAGGCGTTCGCATAAGGCTTTTCGTCAAAATCTTTGCAATAACATGACTGCAAAAAATCTATTTTGAATATTATTTCATATTCATCTTGTGAATTTAGAACATCCTAGTGCTTTCACCGATTGTAAGTGATTGAAACCTAAAATATTTTCACTTGAACAGTTCGAAAGTTCGTGTTCATTTGCTTGAGTACACGAATATAAGAGAAAAAGGGATACATAAATAATAATGAGAGTTACTTATGTAAGAAGAAAATCTAGTACACCTGAAGAATATCAGTGACACAAATGTCATTGAATCTAACGACATTCAACCCTACCTGCGAACTCGTTCGTTCTTGGGAATGTGCCGCGACGCTCATTTTCACTCATTTCATAGCCCGCTAGATAAAAATTTAGAAAACCGTATAGATTTTGTACTGGTGGTACAACCCATGGTTTAAAATGACTGTAGGATAAAAGAGCGAAAATTGAATGCGTAGCTTCAAATATTGTCAAAGTAGGCTATTTCGTGTAGAAGTACGTCACCGTTCACAACGCTGATTCAGACAGATTGAATGGTTAAGGTTTAAGTACAGTTTATTGTCTTTATTTATTTTTTGCCTCGATCGGAAATTTAGAGAACATCGGCCCGGGTAATTGGCGGTCAGCCACACGACATCACTTAGATGGCGTCTTCTGTTGGGATTAACGATAATTTTATACCCCCCTAGAATCATCAAAAGAGCCTAATAAGATTTAGCTCTTTGAAATGTTTTACATAAGTTCAAAATTGAAAAAATCTGATAAATTCATTGCTAAAAAAAGTCTATCAAACATTTTCGAAACACAAAACAGTGGACATCCGCTGGAGTGAACTAAATACTTTTGAACCAATTAAGATCTGCAGCTTCGAGCTAAGAGTACTTTAAAAGCAGAGCTGTAAAAGGATAACAACGTGCTAAATTTGCCGCTATTACAATATTAAATAAGTTTAAGCTTTGTTCAATGTTCATTGCACAGGGTTAGATGTAACAACAAATGATCGGATTCAGATCGGGCGATTAACTAATGCGCAGGGTAAGAATTCACGGCAGTTCAAACCTTGAAAGTAATTGACAAAAAAGAGCTCTACTAAACAAATCAGGGAAAGGCACAGCATCATTGCATACAAC
The DNA here is from genome assembly GCF_017562075.2 of Anopheles merus. NCBI lineage: Eukaryota > Metazoa > Arthropoda > Insecta > Diptera > Culicidae > Anopheles > Anopheles merus. Next base: position 58,667,027 of record NC_054082.1, read on the forward strand.
ACGACTGGTAGATTATCGTAATATCGTCAACGGAGATCTTAACACTGATGTAAGGTGAGAGGAGATATCTTCTCTCAATATAATTGATATCGCGTACTTCCAACAGGTAATTGCCGACAATTACAATAAGATAAGAAAGAAGAATTAAATGAAAATTAAATAAATAATAATAGTAATAATAATGTATTAAGGCTAATGTTTCCTTTAGTAGCATTTGCATCCGCAATATCTGTTTCCAGTATGATCTGGCTACAGCCATTAACTAATCTTATAGAAATTCACATTTCAATGATAGTGACAGTTTTAGTAAAGACCACTGGTTTTCAACCTGTTTTCAAGAGCGTTGGAAGCTGGGGGTTTTCATGAGATTTTTGGTGATAGCGCCCAATCATCAGTTATTGGAAGTTCTACGTTGTTAGTAGACCCCCTACAGTTGTTAATCAGTGCGTAGAGGAGAGGGATTAATGCGTCGAGTATAGAACGACTAGAATTGATCTCAGTGCTAACCGATTTGATTGAAATAGATAACAGGGAGAAGTCTTTTATCAACCTTCTACTTATACTCATTCATATTCACATACTCAATTTCACTCCTCGGGGACTTAGGTGTTCACTCAATTGCTCATTTTTATAAGATTCTTTTAAAAAGTTTATTTTGATCTCACGGATTTTAGATGAGCAAGGAGAGACAGGCTAAGGATCAGAATGACTGTCCTCTTTTATATCGTTTTGTATCAGCATAAACATCTTTTCATAACTGATTCCGTTGGAGTTAAAGAATCGTTCCAACAGTAATAGCCCTCTACTAATTTGAAGAGAAAATTGTGTAATGATAGTTACAATCTTCCTTGTGTTACAGACAGGCCTTGATTGACAACGGTAATTGTGACAAAGAAGAAGAAGAAACAAGGTCATTGATTTCATAGCTTTATTTCCATTGTTTTTAGCTCGTTTGTTTAATTTCCATTGCTGAGAGAGGTCCTGTCCTGTCCTGTCCTGATGATGAACACATGATCATCTATTTTGAAATTACATCGGAAATCTGCGGATTTGTGTTTTTTAAACAGCCAACTTTTTTGGTACTATCACATCTATTCTAACATTGAGAAGACATAGGTCTCCAACACTTATCTGAAGACTATTTCATTCTTATCATCCACTGGTGGGTGGTAGAGATGCTTGAGAGCCGCTGGTCAGCTGCCAATGTGGTCCTGGTAGCAGAGTTCGTCAAGATACGGACGAATAGGCTTTTTGTCGTGCTGCACCATCGTATCGAGAACATCCGCACATAAAACTAGAAGTCTTTTACCCACTACATAAAAATAAAACAACCTGATTTGCTCAAAAATTCGTGCCACCCTGCATATTATAATAAGATTATTATCTAATATCTATTTATCTCAGATCTTGTTCTACATATTTACACTCCTTTATACAAATTGTAGTGGCAGCTACCATATTGAATCTGCGTGATGTTAATCCACCATAAAAAAGCACAAGATTCCAATGTACCATGAACCAATGAACAAGGTCGGCTTAATACACAATTAACCGAAGCTTTTTTATTTTTTTCTTTTGGTACAACAACCGTTGTCGGTCAAGGCCTGCCTGTACCTACTAGTGAAGTGAGCTTGGCTTTCAGTGACTTATTGTTACCATAGCAGGATAGTCAGTCCTACGTATGGGGGCACGGTCTATTCGGGGCTTGAACCCATGACGGGCATGTTGCTACATCGGACGAACTGACGACTGTACCACCAGACCAGCCCAACTGAAGCTAGTTATGGCATATATTCTGTAGGGAATCCGTTTTATTGTGAATCAGATTAATCTGGTTTAACCATTTAAGGCTGAAAATAGATGAACTAGTATTTCGCGCCTGCGAAAATTGGTTCGTGTATTTTTGGCCTAACGGGTGCAGTATAAGGTGAGAGTCGTGATATGCCTTTCAACACAAAAATAAGAAGAGTGCAATGCTTTTACTAAGTGACAATACCCAAGTGACATTTGCTCGAAATTGTTTTTCCATATCTGCTCGATTAGTACTCGATACACCCGAAATTATTGATTTGTGTGTGATCAAGTGTTTTGAATGCGCCAAGTTTTGGTGTGTTCGTAAATAAGACTTTCTTCTATCGATGGACTCTGCCGTCGAGCTTATTTTATATTCATAGCTTTGGTATTTGATAAAAAACCAAATAAATCAAATTTTGTGTGACGTTATTTCATAAAAAATCTATATTATTTAAGTATAAAATGGCTTCATGACCTACTATAACGATAGGAAACATCATTTCCGATCGAATCTAGAAGAAAGTAACGAAAAAGCCGCTTCACAGTTGATTTTAAAGGTCTTTTCTAAATTCCCTTAAACTGGTGCAGTTTAAGGGAAGTTTAAGGCTCCAGTTTAAGGGGATTTGCTCGAATTCCTGATTATTCGTGCTCGAAAATGTCAATTGGGTAGTTCTTACCCAAGCCTTATAGTAGGTCATGAAGCCATTTTATACTTAAATTATATAGATTTTTTATGAAATAACGTCACACAAAATTTGATTTATTTGGTTTTTTATCAAATACCAAAGCTATGAATATAAAATAAGCTCGACGGCAGAGTCCATCGATAGAAGAAAGTCTTATTTACGAACACACCAAAACTTGGCGCATTCAAAACACTTGATCACACACAAATCAATAATTTCGGGTGTATCGAGTACTAATCGAGCAGATATGGAAAAACAATTTCGAGCAAATGTCACTTGGGTATCGACAAGGATGATAACATCTCTATGTAGAATCTATGTAGGAGACAAAACGCACGGTGTCTTTTCGTCGGTGGTCTTCTCAACGGTGCCATCGCATTTGACTTTGGGATATCTTCAGAGCAGTTTAAAGATAGACTCTGACTCCTGACATGGACTCTGTAATTACTATTACCATCACTATTGTAGTAATAATGTATGATAAAGAAGAGGAATATTATGTAGTTAAATTCGAGATTAAAGTGTGAATAGCTGTAAGACACACTCTCAAGAAAGACACAAAGCATATCACTAGAGAGTTGCTATTAATGTGGACTAGTAATGGGAAAAACGGCTCCGAAGCCGGAGCCAGCTCCGAAACAACGGCTCCGCACCCACGGCTCCGGAGCCAGCTTTTTACTGCACCGCATTGCGCTGCCCATCGCTGCCATAAAAGGCGTAATAATTATATTAACTAACGGCTCCGGAGCCGTTGGTGCGGAACCGGTTTCGGGCAAAAGTCGGAGCTGGCTCCGGAGCCGTTGGTGCGCTCCGAAACGCCCATCACTAATGTGGACGTGTAAGAGCAGCCCTTTCTTTAACATCATTTGTTGTTTATGAGAGCATGGGGGGCAGAGGATTTTGCTGAGCTATACTACCAATAAGACATTTTGATAAAAGCAGCCTACGAGAGCATAGATCTTGCAGACAATTATGCCACACTGAGAAAATGCTGGACCAGATCATCAAACACCAGTGAGACATCGATTGCATACGTGTACGTATTCTGTTGCGATACCGTATCTACACGCACCGGGAAAAATTGCGCGCGATAGACCAATGTTTTCATTCATCCTAAGGTGCATTAAAGGTGCTATTTGTAAATGAACGAAAGAACCGAGATCGGGTTCACGTTCATTGTATTGATTGACTCACGTTCACTTAAAAGAACCGAAATTGCCACCTCTAATGTAGATACAATCCTTTAAAAAACCGGTTCAAGTCCCTTTACTATCTTCAAAATTTTCCCATTGAATTGATCAATGTGGTTCACTTTTATAGGAATGTCACAAGACCGTACAGTATGGTAATTCAGTCTGGTAAATCGTAGAACATCCAATTCAAATCATATGATTTACAAACAGTAAACACATTTAGAAGAGACAAATTTAAGAGAAAGCTGCGGATACTTTTATGATATAGAATATTAATTGTATTTTAAGGCAAAAAGATATAAAAACCCAAACTCAAAGCTATATTCTTATATGGTGCTACAAATTTGCGAAACACAAATTGTTTGATAACAACATATAAGCAGATGGAAGGAACAGCAAGTAAAACAACCGCATCTATCCTCATAAGAATGAAATGCAGTAGAGCTAACCCCACGGACCTTGCAAACAGCGAAACTTGTAAAGAACCTCTGCTATCTCTCGATAGGTCGACATGGATCCTGGCCGACGGCGACCAGATCACCGAAAATATTCATCCAGGGACCGGACCAAAGAGCAGTATAAAGTCTTAAGGCATATAGAAGGGGTCTTCAAAATTTTCAGTTCGCGGGCCGCATTGTTTCGTAAATATCGTTTTGACTAGAAAATACTTAGTGAAAACTTTAAAATTCTACGTTTTTTTTTTCTTTTTTAACTTGATTTCTCTTGGTGAAATAAAAAAAAAATAATGAAAATTGTAAAACTAACATGATATTTACTTTATCCTTCATAAAATCATCCCGGGCCGCATATAGGCTCTCGAGTGCCGCATGCGAACCACGGGCCGAACCATTTCATTCAACCATTTCAACACTCCAAGCATTTTATGGGTCTTAGTGACCAGGGAGTCAGCATTCGGTGGTTTTTTGTATGAAATGACTAAGCGACCAGTAATAAGAATTGGAAACGTTATTTCCCAAAAGTTAGAGAAGAATGCAACGAAAAAGCCACATCACAGTCGATTTTATAGGGCTTGTTATAAATATATAGGTATAGGTATAGGTTATAAATATATAGGTCCTTTAACCTTGAAGGTGCCAGTTTAAGGGACATAGGTCAAAACCGAAATTTTAGAATTCAAAAATGTCAATTGGATAACGATACCCAATTGACATTTTCGAGCACGAATTTTAGAATTCGAGCTATTTTCCTTAATATGTCTCCTTAAACTTCTCTTAAACAGCAACAGTTTAAGGGAATTTAGAAAAGCCTTATAAAATCAACTATAACTCGAATTTTTGTTTCTTTCTTATAGTTTTACCGGCAAATAACCATTCACCTATTTTGGTGATTTAGCAATTTTATACTTAAAAAACCGAATTTTCACCAAAAAAAAAAACAACCCAAAAAGTATACTTGCGTTCTTCAACGATAACCAAAGTTAAGAATGTAAAATGAGCTTAACGTGTATCGATAGAAGAAGGTCCAATTTACGATTTAACAAAAACCTGGCGCTTTCATTACAGTTGTTCACACAAAAATCCAGAATTTCAGGAATATCGTGTACTAGAAGAGCAGACATGGTAATACAATTTCGAACAAATGTCACTTGGGTACAGACCCGGTTAACAAAGATGGTTTACAAGAAGCATTCTATTAACTAAAAAGATTTTTACTTTTTTCTATTTACGCTCTATTTCCATTCTTTTATAGATAAATCAACAGCCAATAGTTTGTAGAAATACTTAAGAGAAATATTGCTAACAAATTTAACATAAGCAATTCATATGTTGTTAAAAAGCTCTTATGTAAAAACAGTACAACTTTGGTTGCATATAGAAAATGTCGCATCATTTTTTTTAATATAGACGTTTTATGTTCTCCGTTTGATCCATTCACATAATTGAATGTTGTTGAATGATTAACTAACTTTCATTTAATTTCCCTTCTCCAAATAGTTTGTGTTTAATAGTTTAAAATTTTCTGGAATAATTTATTAAATCTAGGAATTGTTCAAACTTCGTGTAATTTGCATCAAATGGACTTCACAAATTTTGCAGTTCAACATTATTCTAAATGAAAACATCCTACCAGTCGAAATCATTGTAAAATATTATCATATATTCCTTATGCAATAAACATCAAAAAGACTCCATTCTATATTGTTTCAAAGTACTAGGCAATAAAATTTATGGTGCAATGGTTCTATCATACGTTTATCTTATGTTTTATTACTCGACCATATTACTAGTTGGAGAGCTTGTGTTTACGAAAAATCACAGTCTCCTACGAGAATGATGGTAATCAAGGTAAGACCCGTATGGATTTAATGAGATAATAATAACTCAATCTTTCACCAGCTTGCATTACAGGTTGCCTAATGTTTCTGTTCATTATCTTAAGAGAGGAGAGTGAGTACTGCCGGAATCGTTTGAAGTTAGCAAACTAGCACCAATGATTTCATTTGATTGTTTTGCCTTTTTATACGGACAATTATAACTGTTGTGGGGCGAAGAGTAACAGATTTTGGTAGATGTATATTAAAGTAAATCCATTTCGTTGCTAATCAATTGTTTTGAAATGAGAAAACTAAGCGGGTTAGTGAACATTTTACATGTTATCTTTCTTCTACCACAAACTTACAATAAATAGGCAGCAATTATGCCAGTAAAATGAATAAAATAGTAAAATAGTGTTTAGAGCTACAGTATTTGTTTTCAGTTGTTGCTTTTCTTTTACCTTTTCATGTGTTAGTGTCTGACCCTTTTCAATGGTTACGCCGGTTCTGTATTGTGATAGGGGTTCATAGACATACCGCAACAATACTCACCCTCAGGTTAATGTTTCAGTGCGATTTAGGGTGGCTGTTTGCCGTGATAATGACGGTTTAACCACTTGTAGCTGGAGTTGAATGATTTGAATTGCCAAACGCAGTTAAAACAGGTGTTTTAAACTAAAATCACAAAACGAGAAGCATGACAGTCATTCGAACATAGACATTTTCCACCAAAAAGCTTATGATGATAACTATTATTACTGATTATTACACACACATACACATGGAATACATAAACACTCATACAATGCAAATGAAATGTTATCTACTAAGATAATGCACAGTTACAATTAAGTCTAGAAGTAATAATAACGTATGACGTTGAAAGTATGCAATTGATTTTCCGGAATATATCAGCATCTGCAATCTTTGAATTCATACACTTCGATCATTTCGATAATACACTGTTAAATGCGACATTTCAAACTTGATTATCATATCCTTTTTGCATCACTCATTATTGTTTAATTACACTTTAGAAAATTAACACTATAATTATTGTAAAAAAAGGCAACAATATAATTTCTTTTTCGGTTTGCGATATTTGAAGAGCGCTGCAAACCCTCTTTAATCAGCATCAGCACTAATAGTACACAATTATGTTATTTTGTTTCATTTTTATGTGCCTTACACTTATAGAAGAATCGCGTATTGAATGGAACAATGTCACCACTTTAAGCTATTAACAGAAATATATAATGTATTGATCACCGAATAATGTTGGATACTTTTCACACGCCTTACGGCAAATGTTTGTAACTCACATACTTCGATCAAGCAGGTAGCACTCTATGTTCAAACACACTCAAGAAAACAGTAATGCACTGAAACACTGGCCAAATCAAAATAATCGCCACACAGCTAGATACGCGGTTGATCAATCATTGTTTTGACACATCGTAAGCACACAATCCATGCGACGAGTCTCACATTACGACTGAAAGTGTTGGAAATCCGGAATGAAGTGAATAGTCGCTACAACACTATTCGTCCCTCACGTATCTCCTTCGATTGCGTTCGCGTCGTACCGAAGATGCTGGTCGGTACAACCAAACAAATGTTTCAGTCTCTTACTAACATGTTTAATGTCTCTTTTACTCTCGTTTGCTGCTGGCTTTGTGCATAGCATACCAGCGAAGATGGTCCGTCGATTTAATATGTTTAACGGTCGAGCAACTTGCGTATTTCGTCGAGAAAACTGAACAAAGTGGAGTGAAAGAGATCCGAAGCCGACCGATTCAACGCGAATGTAATCGCATTACTATTCCTGAGACACCGCACAGCTGTAAAAAGCCCACCCAGTTCCCTTGAAAAAACATACGTGTAAGAGAGACGGCGCATACACATTTGTTACCGCCCATTTTTAAGCATCGAACCAGTTCTATCTCTTCTTAACTCACGGGAATCGTTAATGCGAGACAACAAAAGCTAGCTTTACTCGGGAGCGCATGAGCAATTCATGAATCGTAAATAACCGCACTATTGTGATTTGACCGAATCTAAAAAAATCGACACTAACAAGGACACAGTTATGCATGCATTGAACGAATAGAAAGAGATACATAATTCTCTCAAGGCGAATTTAATCTTCAATGGTTACCTAAACGTTTCTTTCAAATTCACTTGACGCATGGGAATGCACCTTATGATCAGCAAACGAAAGCTTTGTGGCAGTTTATACCGTGAAACATTGGATGCTGTTGAAACATAAATTATTTTTCAATACTACGGCAATACCTCGATGACATAATCGATTCAAAATGACTGTAATCTGAGGATCAAGTAAATGCGTATATCGCAATTGTCTTTAAGTATATTGGAAGCAAAATGTAGGAGCTTCTGTGAATTGAAGTTGAAAAATAAATACCAAATTGTAAATTCCGATCTTTATTGTTGGCTAGAGATAACCTGGATGAAAATTGCTGCTGACGAATGCCATGATTGCGATACGGTTTTAGAGGGTCTTGCAAGTCAAAATTAAATATCACCAAAACAATTTCAGTACCTCAATATTCACTTTCACTGTCACGTTTTTGTTTCTTCACACTGCAGTTATTGTTAAGGGCCTAATATATTTCTAACACACTTAGTTTTGTTTAAATGTGCGAGTGCTCGTCCTTTTTTTAAACATTGATTTCAAACAAATATTCAACTAATTTTAAATCGATTTGATTAATTTATCAATTTAAACGAGGAAATACAATTCGCTCCAGCTTTTGGAAAACAATCTTGAGCGTGTGAAAAATTATATAAAGCATTTAAAAGTTTTGTTTTGTACAGTGAAACAACATCGTTTTACAGCCAAAGAAAATCTGTATGTGCTAAAAATGATTTGTTGACATTTTATTTTGACTATCACAAGCCTATATCACATGATCAATTTGTTTTCATTTAATTTTGACTATTACAACCCTGTATCACATGACAAAGAAGAAGTTAAAAAAATATCCTTTGGAGCTAATTAAATGATGATAACATGCATGTTGATTGCATCTATGATGATTTATGCAAATGTTTATATAAAATGCATTAATTACACGTTAAATATATATTATTTAATACATAGTTTAGGATAGTGAAGAAACGCAAGCTCCAACTACATGAAGCAATCTACAATCATAGATTTCTCTAACAGATTTGACCACTTACGTGCTTCTCTCGAATACGCAGGCGCCTAATTTATCATTTGTGCAGTAGTAGATTTACGAATTAAAGCTATGAATATGTCATTAAACAAAGCCATTTGATTCGCGTTCCGATTGCAAGTGGGCGTTGATGGATATGAGATCTTCCAAGTTCAATGCGATGGAAAACTATATCCCTTTTGCTTTAAATTAAGGAATGTAATCAATGAATTGGTACGAAAAGAGCTGAGTTTTGAGTGATTAGCCTGGTTGACAAGAAACTCAAACAAAAATACCTCTGCACAAGAATATTGAGGACCTATTCCGTTGCTGACCTTGAGCAAAAGGCTGTAGTGCACTAAATAGAAACACATTCGAGCAATCGATTTGGCAAACATATGTGTAACCGAGAACGTTTAATATAACTAATATCCAGGCAGCTTTTGTATATTCTTTGTAAGGTGCCAAACTGGTGCAAATATTTCAATGTGCGATTGGGATGATTTGAACTATAGGCTGTCATAGCATTTCCTCTATCAAAGGGTTTCGTTCCATGGCGCAGGTATATATGTTCAGGGCCGATGATCATGCCGTTTCATTATTGGTATTATTGGCATTCTGTTCCTAGCCATAATTAAAACTCATGGTCAACTGAAATATATTATAAATGCAATAAGCAAATGCTATTTGTTGTGTTGCAAAAAAGATCTGAAATAATGGATTGAAGAACATAAATAAGTTTAATTTTTAGAAAGGGCTCAAACTGGATACTTAGTTTAGATGGTTAATGATTAACTTTTAAAAAAGTTTGGGCTTTTAAATAAAATTACTAATTTCATCATTTGCACTTTACTCATCTGTTATTTAGTTATTTTATTCATTATTTTCTTTTATTCAGACTTAATCAAATGAATATGTATCTTTATGAATATCGCGCTGTCGTATTCCAGTAAGATTTTAACATATAAAGCATTATTTCTATTTATTAGTTAGTGAAATCAACAACATTCTGAATGAAGATCGCGAGCGACTGTACTACCAGACCTACTCAACGATATTACCCGTTTACAAATTCTACGATTAACAGATTCAACCCCCTTTCTTCACAATTTGACATCTGCTCAGACAGTTTTTTTCATTTTAATCATATGAAAGCTCTAATCCTAGACACTTGAGCGACGACCACTTAATGAACTATCTTAAATTTAAATTCGAACTAAGCCCTAATTCAGCGACTCTTTTCACCTATATTGAATAGCAATAAAACGTTCGTGTTACGCGTAGCAGTCGAGCGGTTAATCGTTTGCTCCATATAGTGTGCGCCTTATAGCAATATGTCAAGTTTTCTTAGTAATTGAGGTGCATTCAATTCATATCAATTATATTCTAACAAAGACACATCGCAAATAGTTGAAACATGAATTGAATGCACATTCCGTTATTTAATAATTTTCAGACTAGAGCTAATTTTTAAATGCTTTTTGTTATTTGCAACAATATTGCTGATGCTTTCATTTTTTCATAATTGAGATAGCTGATAATCCAATACATTAACTAGTTAATCAATAAACAATCAACATGATTAATGTTTTAAAAGCTTATACGATACGAAATGCAATATTCATATAGACACAAATTCTCGTCGCCTAATTTTAATACGAATACGCGGATCGAAATACCCTAGTCAAATAGGAAGAAATATTCTGTAGTGAGAAACACGCTCTAAAATATTTGCTCTAAATAAATAGCTAATTGAATTCGAGTAGTTAGTTCATACGCACTCCGATAGATGACGGTAGAATATCATTTCCCAATTTCTATTGGGAAATGATCCGTTGTATTTACCTCGCTGTATGTTGCAGAAGCTGCGTTGGTAAAATTGGCGTGTATTTCCTTTTCATTTATTCTTTTATAATCTTTATTAAATCAAATGTTTTACCCGTATAGTGGAAGGTCTCTTCGGAAATTGTCATAATTTCTGCTGATATACTACGAACAGGTTTAAGTTTTGCTGAAGCATTTTTATTGGCTTGAGAATTGTAGAATGCAGAAGGATGGCCAAAATTGTTATAATCAGATGACATGTCTAATTTACTTAGATTGAAAAGCCTATAATTGTTGTTGTATGTTATATTTCCTTCAAGAGGGACAGTTGTTCAAAATCAAATGCCAGATCGTCCAAAAAGCTTTTCAGTTTCAAGTAGGATTTCCTTCCTTTGTAATGAATCCTGATATCCACATACTTCGTGTTTGATCCTGCAATCATTTGAAATGAACAATCTTAAACAACAACCTTCCATGAACACGGGAGTGCTTCAATACCATAGATGTATGCTCTCTATAGGATGAACTCGTGCTGCTGGTTAGCCGCAAAAAACGAATGACATTGTTAGTGCAAAAGAAGATGTTCTCTGGACCTGCGGCGAAAATTCATTAATCAACCTTCTACAAAAACAAACGGGCTACACCGTTGAAGTTTGTTAGTACGTCTGAAGATATGGTATTTGACAAGCCTCTTTGAAAACTAAATGACATTTATTTACAATATTCTGATATCCAGATGTGTGTGTGTGTGTGTTTTTATAAATTTAAAATTGAACAATCATTTTATCAATTTCTAACAAATTATTAGAAGTGAATGTTTAGAATAAAAAGAGTACATGTTTTATAAGTAAAGTTTTAGGATTATCTAATATATGAGCAGCACAAGTTATTCATAACTTGCCAGGACTTAAATTTTATCAAAAGTTACTAATTGTGTGAAAAGATCGGATAAATAAATTGTGTTTTTCTAAGTATACTCACTGAATTTAGATCAAATTTAATTGTTCTGCGAAAAAAAAGTTATCTCAAATAGAACATTTTTGTAAGTATTGTTTTGGGAAAGAGTTATATGCATGAACCTCTATCCAGTCTTGATATTAAACCACTAACTGGTACAATTTAACGAATTTTAAATAGATTGAACTTCAAAAGCTTTTAAATTTTTTGAAATAATTTAAGTCAAAATGGAGCAGATTTTCGAGAAGATTTGACTCCGAAGAGAGTCAAAGATAACAAATTTTATTTTAACGATAGTTGAGTGGAGTTGTTGATAGTTGAAGAGTTGATAATTGGAGTTGAGATAACAGGTTGAGGTTTTATTCTATATATATATATATATATATATATATATATATATATATATATATATATATATATATATATATATATATATATATATATATATATATATATATATATATATATATATATATATATATATATAAATTGTGTATATAAATTGTATATATATATATGTTGTTGCAAGAATACAGATAGAAAATCCACATAAACAAGAGTATTGTTGATAGTGAAGGCAAAAGGTCCTCCTTTCAATTCATAAAAAAATCTCTACTCCGAAAGAAAAAACCAACACCAGTGGTCGGAAATGTTAATGATTTGGATTTAAAGCTAAATGCGATTGTTATCTGTTCCTTTCTGACAGAATATCAAGTTTAGTTACAAATACACTACGGCTCTCATTTGATCTGAAAACATCACAAAAAATCTTGGCGCATAATAACAAGGCACAGGGAAAAAAGATAAGGTGCTAATCATCGCCTTTTTAATGTACATCATAGCTTCTGAAACACTATTATGTCTCTCAAATATCCACAATCTTGCACAGCACACGATGAAATATTTATTAAAAAGTAGCGGCGCGTAGTCCAAATAAAACTTAGCACACGTTTCACTGGCCTTAAAAATATAATTAATTTTATCCTTGCTGTCTCATTCAAATGTCTTGCGATAGTTCGGTATCCGGTTGATGCTGTTGCATGAGCATACCCCGGTCTTTGTTTCGAATTGAAGTATATTATGTTACGCTTCTGCATGGCGAACGATAACGTGCCTGTTGGGGATCAGACTTCAGTCCACTATAGTCAACAGATGATAGCTTTTTAAACATCTTCAATCTGTATATTCTGCGTTCTGCCAAGTCGTATGAATTTTTGAAGAAGCTAAAGAAAACTCATTGAGAGCATGTTTCGCATTCGGTATACGTATTAGTTTTTTATAAGTGAAGTGGAGATCGTCCGTACGAGCATTTGCTAACGAAAATGAGATAAAGTCACGGGAAGGAAACAGTAAGCAGATAAAGCTTAAGTTTTTATCATAAATAAAAAGGTGAGGTAAAATCAACCCCAAAACGTCAAAGCATAGCTTAAAAGGTCATAAATTTTCTTTCCGCTTGACACAAAATACTACCTGAGCCGACACGATCGCTTCACTGCTCTAGCTTCTATAAGCATCGTTTATCGTCTCCAACGGCTACAGTAGAGTCGACACAGAAAGTTCTCATATAAATTTGTTCGAGTTGTTACTCAGGGTGCCTGTTGTTTTTGGATCGTTTCGATGACACTGGTTTGGATCATGTGGGGGTTTGTGTTTCCGTTTCTCTCTTTGGCAAGAGTACAGGCCACAGAATATGTGTATTTCGTTCCTGCGCTGCTTGGAAAAAGGAAATGCTGGAAATGCTATAAATTAAATATTAACTAATTTTTAACCCAATAAATTATGCAGACCAAAGCATGGGGCGTAAACTGCATTTCTTTTTATTTTTTATGCCCAATAGCGTAAACGTAGCTCTATGGTAGATATTTCCTCTTGGAACGTCCTTTCGTAACCCAGTATGTACATAGTTTCAGCGAAGTTTTGTCGTGTGCAAAGCAAAACACGGACCATAGATTGTGACTTTGGTGAAAGCTTGAACTTGATTGGATTGCACATGAGTAGCTTTTAGTCGTTTACTACTTGAATGGTGCTCAAAATTCAAAATTATCAACCCCTTTGGAATCATAACATACTAAATATTAGGAACCATAGTACAATCGTCCATCAGAATCAACTCGACTCGATCACGAATTGAAAATGAAGAAATAAATTATAAATTTCAACAAATTATTGTAATTTATTAACGCGAAGGTTGTCCTCACTCAGGCGATTGGAACAACGGGTAAAAAAAAGACGGTGCAATGGTGTGGTATGTTTCGGGTTGTTTATGGTTCAGATATTTTCAACCGGCACACCGAAGACTGTATAGCACGGAAGTAAAACGGCGACTCACAACGTTTGAATCTGATTGGTGCTTTCTGTCCCCTTTGCCTTGGTCTATCGACTGAATGATTGTTATGTGATGGATAACAAGTAGTTTATGCGTTTGTTTTGGACTGTCTTTCAACACCATTAATTCGCCTAAACTATGGAACAAGTGGCACGCAACGCGTGTAGATTAAGTGTAATAGCTTTTGCCTTTTAATTTACTGTTTTTTTAGTAATGTAAGCATGATATTCTTTATTACAGATTTATACAAGATGTTTACCAAAACAACATAGTTTTCAAAATATAATTTATTATTCAAAAACAATAGCATACAATTAGGTAATGTTTGAAAAATATTAAAAGATAAGTTAAAGTACTTAAAACATTTATTTAATTTCTTGAACATATATATTATACAACAAAATTATCACACGAAGGATATTTAATCAAAACAACTGAAACGATTGTGTGGGAGTTTCAATAAGCTCAACGGTTTCTTTTGTACAATTTTTGGGACCTTTAGGACTAAGAAGTGTTACATGAAATAAAAGAAACTCTTTCATTTGCAATACAGAAATACATTTGTATGCTTCTATTTGCTTCACAACCATAGTACGTGCACAGAAAACTTTTTTTACTGAACATCAATAAAATTTTAGTCAGAACATCGAAACAAAACAATGCGGGCCCACTTGCTCGTGATGTCCAAAAAGTTGATTTGGTAGGCACTTACAAACACCCTGATGAAATTTCAGATAAGATTTTGGCTTGCGGGATTAATTTGTAACAATAGGCAGCCGTGTTTTTGTGTAAAGGCCGGGCTACATTGATCGTACTCCGTAGTGTAATTTTTATATTCACTAGCGCATCTGGCGGCGACCAGCGCAAGCTAGATGTGGGTATAATTTAAGTGCCAAAATTATTCATGCTTGGTGTCTCATCAAGTTTCGACCAGGCTACCTGTTTGCCGTAGGAAATGTTGATAAACGTCCATAAATTGCAACAAAGTAGGTAGTTAATTGTTGTTATTGGACAAATCGTCATTCATACAAAGCGCTGGGCAACATTTTTCCCCATCTTCCATTCTCTATTCATCATTGGGTAAAATTATAGGCTCCTCGACCCAAAACGTTTTTTGACAGATAAACTATGCCAGCATCTAGCTTCAACCCGCCGCCGCTAGATGGCGTACGCGTTCACAAAAATTACACTACGGAGTACGATCAATGTAGCCCATTCATTAAAGCCTTTATAATCGAGCAATTCATACGAAATAGGGTCCGGTCTGGTGGTACAGTCGTCAACTCGAACGACTCAACAAAATACCAGTCATGGGTTCAAGCCCCGAATATACCGTGCCCCCATACGTAGGACTGACTATCCTCCTATGGTAACAATAATAAGTCACTGAAAGCCAAGCTCACTTCACTAGTAGGTACAGGCAGGCCTTGACCGACACCGGTTGTTGTGCCAAAGAAGAATAAGAAGAAGAAAAAATCGAGCAAACTCAGAAACTACAATATTTTAAAAACCTGCTTTGCCAGGGTTGAAGCTAGCTTTTATAACATAGAAAACTATTTACAGGAGGATTAATCTTGCACAATACACGCGACACACTAAAGTAATTATATTCCAACCTATAGCATTTCGGAAATTCGTTAATGGTAAAAGAAAACGATATGTGAGAAAACAAATGTATTTTTTTTTTACAATAATCAATTAGCGAATATTTACTCTAGTATATACGAATTGTATGCATAAAAGATTTAATTTACCATTTCAAAAACACCGTTCGAAACATTGTATCACCAGGACTTTCACGCGTATCACAAAAAAAAACTGTCGAATTTTCGCATCTCATTCGATTAAGCGTTTATAACATTCCTATAAACCAGCGGTCGGCAAAGTCCGGCCCGCGCGCCAAATGCGGCCCGCGGCAACATTCTATCCGGCCCGCGAAAGGTTTTGACTGATTTTGAAAGATGGAAAGAAACTATTCGTATACAAATCACTAAATATTTTTTAGAATAGCATTTTATGCCAACGAACTCTTTCAACTTTAATTAAAGTACTATGGAATGGCAGGCCTTGACCGACAACGGTTGTTGAGCCAAAAGAAGAAGAAGGCTATGGAATGACGAATCGATCGGTATGTTTGAACTCAAGATCAATATCCCCGTAACTTTTACGTGAAAAAATGCCTTTTTTCGATAGCTGTAGAAAAAAAAAACTAGGAGAGACAATTTCTTTACATTTACATCATTTGAAAGATAATTATTTAAGCTTACTTGCACAAATTAATCTCAGACTTTGCAAGTTGCCTTTCGTCAGTTATCCCGAATTTTCACCATGATGCACGAAGGCATCCTAAGTTTTCTCGACAAATTTTTAGAGAAAAGCTTTTCCATCATGTTGATCCAGAAAAAATCGATGGAACACATGTGACGGATGTTGTACCTTAGTTTGGGGACTAAGGTGTCATATCCAAATTCTGCCAAAATTAACCTCAAATGAAAGCAGTGAGTTTTGGCGTCATGGTTTGCCGCTGCGAAGCCAGAGGACGCGATTTTTGCTTCCTGATATATACATATGTTCATGTTTCTCAAGAACTATTTCACTGTTTTGCGGGTTGTATCGATCTCCTGATCCAGATAACGCATTAATGTAGACACTTGTCCCTCTGTCTTCATTTTTTGCATCTTTTGGAACCTCAAAAATGAACCTGGGCTTTCTTTCGATGCTTTGATGGTTGCCTAATAGTGCTAAGATGTTGGCGACCAAAACGCCGTAACGTTCTTATGCAACGACAAACTCCTGTACTAAGTCAATTTTAGACGCTACGGGATGTTATTCGTTGATCGCGCACGCTTCTAAGTTGGTTGGTTCCCTTTTTGGGCTATCGTGGTTACAGTTCGATTGATAGAGGTGTTAAGGTGAGGTGACTCATAGAGGTTTTCTATTGTTTCATTGGATACTACTTTTCAAAGTGCAAATAACATTTTGTTAAAGCGGGTAAAGATAATCCCTTGATAATCCCATAAATTTATCAATTCTCAACCGTCAACCGTTATGTAATTTTAACATTGTTTCAACACGACAATAAGATTTTCGGAATGAAGGAAATCGCATACGAAATTGTATGTTGATGAGATACACTAAAGCCTGGTTACAATATTTTTATTTAAAGTTTTGCATGCGACTTTGCGATGGGGAGAGCATTTGACTTTCGCCAACGCAATACATGCAATACAATGTTTTAAATATAGTAAAATAGCTCCATACATTTCCACGCGATAAATTTTTATGTTGTTTTATTCGTTCTTCTTAATTTCACACAAATCAGTTGATTTCTCTTCAAACTATTTGAGCGATATTTTCGATCGTATTTGAAAGCAAAAGCGAACATTTAAAACCCCTGTTGTTTTAACGAGAACGACGATTCCACACTGTTGCTGTTTACGAGTTCAACGATTGTCAAAGTGCTTTATCATAAGGAATCAGTTATCAATCTATCTAACATGGCATGACTTGTCCACAAAGCATTTTAATAATTACTGACTCCACGTTTGTTTCGATATTTATTTAGCCATCTATTGCCGCTTCTCAAAAGATTAAAGATTACAATTAGTTTTTAAAGTAGGTATCATCAATTTTGAACCATGTTTAGATGATATAATTACAGAAAACAACAATAATACCTAAGAGGTTTCTAAAAGTTTAAATTGTAATAATTTTAGCGCAATGATAAAAAAACCACATTCTCCTGGCCCGCGGCACTTGATCATTTACTTAGTTTGGCCCTTTACCTCAAAAGTTTGCCGACCGCTGCTATAAACCAAATCCTGCTGGAATACCATCATCTGTACTTTTAGATTGTGCTTATGACTGAATTGTACCACCAATTGATAATGGTTAGTGGCTCAGAAATAATCCTGATAATCAGTTGCTAGAACGGAGTTGAAATCTGAGTACAAGTAAGATCTTTCTGACGAGATAAGGATAACAGTACATGTACAAACAGATAACATGGAAATACTGGGATAATCGACCACCGGATCGACTCACCGGCACTACTATCTAGGCTCAACCTCTATGTTCCGCCAAGATCGCTCCGTGTTAGACCGTTACTTAACATGGGAGAGCGACGCACGTTTTTTGGCTCCTCCGATCCCATTTTTGCTATGTGTCGTGAATTCAATGCTGTCTGTGATCGTTACGAACCTGACATGTCGCGACTGCGTTCCTAAATTGTATTCGTTCTGTGCGTCCTTCTTCGACATGACAAGATTGTACTAATTTAAAACACTAAAAATTAAGACTGCTTCAAGGAGGCCACATATGGTCTGATAAATTTTAACAATAAATGAAATGAAATGAAAATGGATAACAAAATTACAAAAGTAGCAGGATTACTCATAATAATTTCTGATAATCAAACACTCTACTTCAGGACACTTTAATCCTTTAAAGTAAATGGCCTGAGTAATGAAATTCATGAACTGTGGCAAGTTTTCCGACAGAAGATGGTAATTTTCTCAATGGTTGTTAAGTATAGACATGTGGTGTTTTTTAAGGTAATGTAGCTTCCATCAAAACCACAAAATAGTTTCATTAGTTTGACGCAGTAGTATGAGCGGATAAATTTGTTCCGCAGTTTTGTCATTGTTAGGTTATGAGTTATTTACACCTGTCTCACTTTCCTTTAATCATTATCCGGTTGATATGGATCGTAGTCAACTACATCTGAATCGTTTTCAGCAACGCCTGGATTGTTTTCTGCTACGTTTGGATTTTGCAGTAGCCGCGCAAATTTCGTTGTAGCGCATCGCTTATTCAGTGACCGCTGGGTGCATTTACATCGCAAGAAAGAATCAAGTCATCAATGCATTCAATTGTAAAGTCTAAAGG
Source organism: Anopheles merus (assembly GCF_017562075.2). Taxonomy (NCBI): domain Eukaryota; kingdom Metazoa; phylum Arthropoda; class Insecta; order Diptera; family Culicidae; genus Anopheles; species Anopheles merus. Next base: position 58,686,151 of record NC_054082.1, read on the forward strand.
CCGGGCTACATTGATCGTACTCGCAGGTGTAATTTCTATTTTCACTAGCGCATCTGGCGGCGACTGGTGGAAGCTTTTTTTGGTCATCAAGGGAATGGTCGCACCGGATCTCAAAATTAAGTAGTTTTTTTTTCATCGTTTTTTGATGCGAAAACGGCTGAAATACTTGCACAATATGTTTATCTATCAACCAAAAAGCATTTCCAGTCCAGTTAATGTAAAAAACATGGAAAAATAACATACTTTCTGGAGCGGCTCCAAATTGTTTGGCAAAATGCTTCGGTCAGCCGCCGCCAGATGCGCTAGTGAAAACCGAAATTACACTTGCGAGTACGATAAATGTAGCTCGGTCTTAATTGTTTTTTTTTTTTATTTGAAGCTTACTTCAAACGTAGCTGAAAAGGATTCAAACGTAGCTGAAAACGATTCAGGCGTAGTTGACTACAATCCATTCCCATGGATTGCGATCCATAGCAACCGGATAAAAATTCAAAGGAAAGTGAGAACAGGTGTATCATAGAATAGTTAAAAGTATGCTTTTGCGTGAACACCGCCAACACATCACTGTTAACTCGGAAATTGTCAATTCAATCAGTTCTCGTAAAAAACCATTGGTTACATTCTCAAAAGTCAATTAAACTCTTATTCAAGTAATATTCAAGATTTAAGTCAATTGTATGAGATTTTTAAGTTTTATTATTATTTAATACTAGGCATTCGTATTGGTTACCAAGTCAACCAGTACGTTATATGAATGTAGACTCAGATATGTAAAAAAACCTCAATGATGATGAAACTTGTTAGTTGAATTTACTTAAATGAAGATTTTGGCCACATCTAGTCAATTGTCATTAATTATCTAAGAAATACTGAACGGCACAGCTAGAAATGTATCCCATTAAACTAGTAGTTGACACATTTATTAATATTAATTTATTATTAATATTAATTTATTAATATTGTTTAGTTCTGTCAAAATAGATAAAAAACTATGAAATGATAGTCAAAACATCATTATGATACTTGATCAATGAAGTCGCTGTGTTGCTCTTAAGAAAAATCTAAACCGTTTCCTTTTATCCAATAGCCATTTGCGATAAATATCTGTACTTTTAAGCCTTAAAACTTATCCACTGTAATGTGTATATGCAATGAACCATTGTAGTCTATCCTCTTAGCAGCTTTTACTCCATGCAGAAGGCTTGTAGGATTTCACTCACAAGTTCATGAGCGGCATGAGAGCGTGGCAACCCATTATATTTAGCGAACTTTTGACCAAATGATGAAAACCGTTGCAATAAACAGTGGTATATTCAAGCGCAGTCCCGTCATACTCTAATTAACTCGCAAGACTTAACAATATGCCCGTATTGAGTTCAAGTCTCATATGATTCGTATTCTGTAGCAAGGAAAGAATATGTGACTACGAGGTCAAATAAGTCACCTAAACTGGTGCAGGCCGGCATGGCCGTTTAGCTGGTTACGCCATATCACAAAAGATTCAATTAACGTTCTACTGTTTTCGGATCCCAGTTTATCTCTATAAAGAATCTCTTATACCAAACAAATTTAGATTGCTAGACGCATTCGGTCCCGAACCTTTCCGACCTCTGCTGCACTTGATAACTTATTGATAAAAGCGTTTTAAGTAATTAATAGCATTGTTTGATATGTGATTAGATCTAAACCATGTTTCTTATCACTAAAAACATAGCTATCGCTAACAAGTTTTTTTACCAAACTCAATCCAGATGGACTGTCGTTTCATACTAATATGGTAAAAATCCATTTCTATTTATGCTATTTATTTTATTCCTAAATGTAAAAACAAAATTTCTCGCTCAATACCAACCATATCCATATCTCGACAAGCGTAAGAAAACCTGTTCAATCATGCTGAGAAGGAAATAAGAAAATAAGTATAAGCTGTGTACAAAATCAAATATTTTTTTACTGTTACTGCTTTTAAATACAAACCATATGTATACTTCAAATTACCTTTAAATACAAACCATATAATTTACAGTACCTTTAAATACAAACCACATATTTCATAGTTTTACCTTGTTCAAGGTACCAAAACCCATAATTTTTGTTTGAATACAGGCATCGCTGATCACCTTAATAGCTAACAATTGCACCTGTACATGATATCACACATTCAAAGGATTATTTACAACAATGCCGAACATAAACATTTATACCAATACAGTATCATTCATTCGATTTAAAAAATATTTATATATCATATGAGTTAATATAATTATATTTATTTATATATTATTCATATATTTATATGAGTCAGAGTTATATTATTATAAATTCGTTAGAAATGGAATTTTTCAATTCAACTCATATTTCTACCTCTTTTCTGACGTTGCGGTACTTTGGAAAGTTCCTTAGACCACTTATGAGAAATCTTTTTCATGCATCAATCTTCACAATCATGTATCGATGAGGACACTTTTCAGTTATGTTTCTGACACTGTTCATAGATTCAAAAACTTTAAAATCATGAATTATTCAAGTGTCTTGTTGTTCTCTCTCTCTCTCTCTCTCTCTCTCTCTCTCTCTCTCTCTCTTCGTTGATTATTCTTTGTGTCCGTTGAAGTAACAAACAACATAATACTCACTTCGAAGTTGCCATGCTATTGTAACTTTTTCTGAGACCGTTTGGTATAGATTATGTAACACGCGTCCCAAATAGTCCAATGATCTCTAATAATTGATTCTAATATCAAATGATTTTACAATCATATTGGCTATTTGGGCAAGCTACGTGGTCTTTTTTCTAAAAAAAAAAGGAGCCTGCCCGACTTTCGGTGAACTAGTGAAAATATCATGCATCCAGCTTTCGGTTGCCACCACTGTATAGTCTTAAAATAAGTGACCAGTCACATTTTTTTTAAAAAATAGTAATTTTTTTTTTCAAATCGAATTAATGATACTGTATTGGAATAAAGGTTTGTGTTCAGCTTTGTTGTTAATAATCCTTTGAATATGTGATATGCAGCAAAATTCTTTTGTTTTAGCTTTTTACATTTATGATGCATCAGGTCTCATTTATTAATAATAATTGATGATTACCTGTCGGAGTAATCGTTTCTCTTGAATGGAAATCCATTAGAAAACAAGGTAAAGCACTGGCTAGAGTTTCACGGACAAGGTTATAAAATCATCACCAGTTTTAAAATACTGTAGCCTGTGAAGGGAAGAGATACGAGCAAACAAATAGAATGCAATCTTGCGGCGCCAGTTGCTTGACAACGTACAGCTCGACATCGATGATTAATGAATTGAATATTGTTGGAGCTTAATGTAGGACACTGTAAAGCTGTAAGTAGGTTTATTGGTGACGGAAGTGTTCATGCTAAGGTAGAATATGTGTGGTCATTTAAAGCCGGAGGACTTTGATTGTGGCTTACATATGTCGCTTTCTAAAATAAAACTTTTCTATATGAGAGCAGTTTCAGGTTAGGAGATAAATGATGTGTTGCAACTGTCAATGGCGAGATTTTTATGCATTTCTCGCAAATTTTCTTCCTTTATATTACTACCCCGTGATTCAATTCGGACCAAATTGGGAACAATTGATCCAGGTCTGGTACAATATCTTAATTTACAACTATTTATTTAACACATTCCCCACATATTTTACTGAGTTTCCCCTAGTTTCCCTATTTTTCTCTCCGCAGATGGCGTAGCTGCGTATTCCAGTAGATCCATACAATCATAAAATAATGGTATTAGGGTGTGTATAACAGGAAGAGATTCTAAAATCTACACAAGTTTGAACATCCTTTCAACAGTGCAATCAAAATGGACGAGATTGAAGCATGTCAATCCTCTTTTTAGCGGGTGGTTATGAAGGAATTGTAGAATAAAGTAAGGTAGGATTATTTTTTCCCAAGCATATGTATCCATTTTACATTTTACGGTTAGTTGATATGTTACGAATCAGTTTATGTCGTTCGGTAATCTCGAATATTTATGTTTAAAACATTTTTATATTACCAAATAGTCACAAAGTACAAATCCAATCGTGTTAAAATCATTCATGTCAAACTTATGCTAACTATAACGATTCAATGCGCAACGTCGATAGCAGTCCAAGCGTGAAAAACGATAATTTAAAAACTCACTGAAATATCTTGTTTAAATGAGAGTTAATGTGCACATGTTAACGTAACAGGTGTTTTTTTTTGTATGAGAAAAAATAAAACCATTAGAAACCATGGTAATGCCTCCGTCGCGTTTACATCTTTGTATTAAGATTTTATTTGTTTTATTTTATTTTTATTTTTAGTTATGTACCTATTTTAATCGTAATGTATCACTCCTCTAAAAAGAAGAACATAGCACAGCATCGGACGAAAGCATTTTATGGCATGATAGCATAAAATGCTTTCACATTGAACACTATCAAAGTTTACAGGTTTTCTTCTTCTTTTTCCATTTGGCGTAACGTTACAGGTTTTAAGGATTTTAAAATTCTTTCAGAAAAATTAAATACATAATTCGTGGGTGCAAATGGCTATGTATCTGAGCCACAATATTATATACATTCTAGACATCCCTTAGGCCGAATGTTGTTATATACTATAGACTCATACATGTGCATTTATGGGTACTGCATCCGCATTAGGATTAGGGTAATCATCGGTGCTACCCAGGGCGAAGGGGAAAATATCATTCTATTCTGCGCTTGCCTTCGTTTTCCTACGATTATTCTTGTTGCAGAATGTACCCCTCGGAGAGTCCAAGTGAACGTGAGAGCAAAGGATGCACACACATTTATTGTATTTATTTTCTGCCAGTCGTGTGTTGTGTTAGGTCGTGTGCCACTGGATTTTATTGCCCTAGACGCGAAAAGCCGGACAAAACGTAAAGGTAGAGAATTCGATGACAAAAATCAACTGCGACGCCGATGTAACATTCATTCGTCACTGAATTTCGTATGTGATAAGATCAAATAGTTAAATCAACAGAAAAGTTTTGAAAATTCTTGTGAAAGTGAGTGAGAATATAACGTTATAATCGGAAAGCATGGCAGCAGCACATTCAGTCTACAATGAGTATCAGTCCAGCTACTATAACTCATGTTACAACTATTCTCAACGTGGGCCAGAGCAGTTTATTCCAAATTATTATCAAACAGCACTTCAATATGGTGACTGCAATATGAGTATACCACAATCGCAACTCTTGCAAAACTCACAATACGCGCAGCAGTCACAACAGGAAATTCAAAACATATCATCCATATCGTCTTCAGCTTATGGATATTCGGCTACGGCGCAATATAACCATGATGAGCAATTTAGCTCGAATTCGTTACATACTAGACATCACCAATTAGAAAATTATGGAAATCAGTTTGATAATTATTACGGCTATCCGTATCAACCCTCTGCCCATTATAGTTTGTGTGGAGCACAAGAACATCTCGAAGAATACTTTTACAAACCAACTGAAGTCGAACGCTCTAATGTGGAAAAAAGGTCTTGCGAGAAGAGTTGTGAGACCATCAAACCACCTGCCATGAAAAGAAAGATCAGTGAGAAAAAAACAAACGACAATGAAAAAGATTCTCCAGCACTAAGAGCACTGCTAACTAATCCAGCCAAAAAACTAAAGTACAACCCTCATTATGCTCATTCCATAACGAACGAATCTAGTCGTCGCATCGAAGCTACGTACGGATATAATAATGGCTTTCTTTCGCCTGCTGCAAGTGACCGCATTGTTCCTGACATTGTACCATTATCACCCAACAAAACCGATGATAGCATTGATAGCTTGTTGGATAATTCGTCCAAGCAAGATATAGTAACGATGCAATGTGTGGACTATACGTTAAATAGTCTGCGCCAAATTACGGCTACACCGAAGTATGATGGCGTTAGCACTCCACCCCTTTCTCCAAAGAATATGGAAAGTGTAATCTCATCTCAAGGAGTAGAGAGTAATTCTTGGACCCAAAATAGCGATCATGAAGGTATGTTTAGATGAATAAAAATGATGATCTCCAACTAACTTTTCCCTTTCCTTCCACAGATCATCCTAAAGAATCATCTAAACGAACTCGACAGTCTTATTCCCGTCACCAAACGATAGAATTGGAAAAGGAGTTCCATTTCAATCGGTATCTTAATCGGAGACGTCGTATCGAAATTGCTAGCATGTTGAAGCTCACCGAAAGGCAAATCAAGATTTGGTTCCAAAATCGCCGTATGAAGGCAAAAAAGGATAATTCAGCATCGGCCAATACACCAGATCTGACATATGATGGTGAAATACCACAGCAATCTTTAGAATCTATCGTAGCAATTCAGTCACAACATCATACTGCGTCTGATTCGCAACCATTGTCGATGAATACGTCGGCTAGTACTGTTACTCAACAGGTAGGCCGTCATTGTGATCAGCAAATGATGGACAGCTGGTCGTATCCTCATTCAAACTACTCACATAACCAGTATTATTACATGCAAAATTATTCTAATTATCCGCAACATAATTTTCAAACTGCGGGTCCTGTTTCTAGTGGACTATACAACGGGCATCATCCACGTCAAACAATTGCAACTTACATTTCATCTCCGAGTCTTACGTGAGAAGTCATCAAAAAACCATGTCATATAATTTTGCCCAAGAAACTTATGTTGTGAGGAATTAGTTGTTGCCTTAGAGTTAAATTAAATGTGATAATAATTGTAGCACAAAATCTGTAATTATTAAATAAAAATAGGAAGAAATAATCACTCTCTTTTTCAAAAGTACGATTCTACACGCGTTGAAATTAACATGATTAGAAATCTTTGTGCAATTCACCCTAAAAGGTACAATTTCAAGCCACATTCTACTAGAAACACAGCTGTCATAGGGCGAAGTTTTTTTTTTCATTTTTGGTAAAGTGTATTTGACTCATATTCTCGCTTTACTCGACGCGAGTTTCAATATCTGTGAGCTGTGTGGCATAGAGGAAGCTTGCAAACTATATGTCTTTTCAAAGAACCAACGTGTGAAGCAAAATGCACACCATATGTGTTTTTGGATGTTCACCTTTGCATTGCGTCTATAGAAGGAAACAGATAAAAGAGAATAGGAAACTATACGAGGGGACAATCATTTCCCTCAGTGGTAGTGGGATGCTATGAAGTGTATCCTATGAACGGTGTACAGAAAGAAAAGTCTCATGCAGTTTCAACGTTCGGCAGGGGTGGCGTTTGACGGAGACAGTTATGTACTGCCACATGCGTTTGAATTGAATTAACAACAGGCGAGTAAAATATGCCACAGTGACAGCTTAGGACGCGATAATCGCCTCACAGTTAGCACAGCAAGGGCGTTTTGGAAGTTAAAGCAGTGCATAAGTAGTCATGATAGGCGGACGTACGGGCTTAGACGTTAATCCGATCGAATTACCTGTTGAATAAAATCACTTCTACGAATGGTTGCAATTTTGGCAAGTGTAATGCTCATGTAAAAATAAACAGGGCAATTGCATGAAATACAAACATGACGTGTCAGTTCCATATCAGGTGGATTAAATGTAAATAAGATACATAGTTTTCTTAGAATTCATTTGGTTGCTTAACTAATGTTATTCTGATAATTTAGATTTTTAAAGACCATTATCATCATCGTTTTTTCTTAGAATATGCGAACGTTCGAGTGCTAAACATAATTAAATTGTAGTTCCGCCAAAGACGAACATGTATTTGGTTCGGACCATAAAATGTTTATGTAGCGTGACAGTCGCCACATAATTTTAATCATGACATATTTTTTGATTTGCTGTGGCCCGAAATACTTTTGAATGTTTTTGTTGCGATTTTTAGCTGGTTTGACCGAAGGGAAGTCATTACAACATTGTTTTTTTTATTAAGATATGTTTTGTATATGTCTTTCCTGCTGCATATGTATGTGCTACGATCATTAGCTGTATTAGAGTACATGGTTGGTTTATTTTTTAGCCGGGTTGTTTTTGATCCTGTAAACTGATTAATGATTTTTTTGTGTTGCTTTGTGGCATCACATTAGGAAATGGAATTTTATAAAAAATAATAATAAAATACGTAGAAGGTATAAATAAATAAATAAATTGCTCAGTTAATATCAACATATCATCTAAACGTAGTGACTAAGTTAAACGCGCGATACGTCTTAAAAATGCGCTGATTAAGATTTTGTCAGTTTTGACGCCGATCATCCAGAATGAATGAAACTGAGGGAAATGCGAAAAAGTACTGACGTAAATTAATGCTATGAAATGGAGATAGTGTATTATTGTGAGCTCCTGGCGATAATATAACGTAGCATTGAATAGATAAAGTTTTTGTAAAATAATAATATGTTGCTTAGAGACAAAATGTTCTTTTGGTATTTGTTGTAAAAAATAGTAATAAATAAAAACTAAAATAATACAATCATACTAAAAACATAACATAAACTTAAAACAAAACATCAACATTGAAACCATTTTTGCTTTTCCATAGATAGTTGATTACAGTGTGGTAATCATAATGTGTTTTTGTTTTATTTTGGAGAAAAAACGATATAGACTTGGCACATTAGCAATTCTCAAAATTTTGTTTCCTTTAAATTATGACAACTCAGATATTTTTTTTTAATATTTTACAAATACAGAAGGCATTGACCATACATTGTTTTACCTGTTGTAAAAATAAAAATGTTCTGGTGCTTTCCGTTTATATGGGGATAGGAATAGATTGAGTATCGTTCTCACTCTTTAAAACTTTAAAATGTTGTACAGGCACACGAACGATGAAGCTCGATGGTGTTCCAGCGATAGTTTTATTAGTTTACACTCGTGATGATGCCAATAAAATCCGCTCATACCCGTTGTCTGATCCTTCGCCTTTTTCTACTTTATCAAGGGAACGATTTAGGCTTCCCTGTGGTTCGCTGAGCAAAGATTTAATACTTAAGGTACAATAGGTAGGACAAGCGCTTCTCTATTTACCGATATGTCATATTTGCTACAACGGTAAGGCATCCAGCCAGATCAGACCTATTTATAAAGGATCTAATCATAAAAATTAAAATATTTGAAAATATACACCAGTATATAATATTTCATTTGGGACTTTTGGGCACGAGCTTTGATGGTGGCAAAACATTTCCATGAGTCAAATTAACCTTAGACACCCTGAGAAACGTTTTGAAAATTTAGGAGGTTTATGATAAAATATGCCTAATAAAGTGATAAAATAATCCGTCGAGAAGACTCCTTGTTTGATTTTCTCATTCTCTTCCTTTCTAAGGGGTTTGTACAAAATAAAATGGTAGTTGATGTTAAATTTGGCAAAAGATATTCTTAGAATGTAGCTTTCTAAACTACAAATCAAATATAGCTTCATGATTTTTTTATATGCATAAATCTACATTCTGAAGTGTCTTTAAAATACAAGGCGATAGATACCGTTCGCAATAAAAAGTGCGATTTTTCTTAGCCGAACAAGATTGGAGATTTGGAGGTTTGGAGCAAGATCATTGACTCACCAGGAGTTTAAGCTCACTGAAAATACTCTATGGTTCGTTGACATTTGCATCTCAAGACTTGTGTTTATTCTATCAAAATTTGTCATCAGCCTTACTTTCTATCCATGAGTAAAATCTTACATAGATGGAAATCAATCAAAGGTATACTATCATTTTTAAAAGGTGTATTATTTCTACCAAACATGTCGATGCTCTCTACACACACGCAGTGTGTGATTCTTTATTTGTTTATTAGTTTGTTCAAAACAAATTAAAAGTTACAAAGCAAACATTTCCGAACTGTCCTTGTTAGATCCGCCCGGACTTCCCGCTAGGTGGGATCACTATTCTAAACGTATAGGCTTGTGGGTAAAGATGCACACGACTCTATATACTCGCACATTCTATCATCGGATGGTCACACGACCGATATCTTGCCTGCTCTCAAAAATAATGACTGAATTTACAGTATCAGATAGAGGCCGAGCCACGAGACGAAAACAGGATCTCTCAAGGTCACTGAACTATCGACACCGTTTTCTACGCACGACGAATTTATTGCCGTGACCTTGTAGTTGTGGATATATATATATACTGTATAGCAATCCGAGCACTGGAATGTAGCCGTCAAAATGGCATCAGCAGGATATTTCACCTTTTGCCTCCTTTCATCAATGTATAGTTTAACAGTAGTGGGTGATGACGTACAACCGTGCCATACCCTCGGAAGGATAATAATGTTAATGATTTTTTCCTTGAGCCAAGCGTCCACGACGGAAACAAATTGCTGCCACACGAATGGCAGCATCTTCCGTAGGGCCTTGAGCTCAGTTAATATTAGTAGAAGTGTGTCTTGTTGATAGATATTTTGTTGTATGTGTGAACCATAACATATGTTGCAAATCATTTAATGAATCAAATACGACTTTGTTGAAGCTTGAAATTAAAATAATCCTGCATTGATAAAAAGAAAACTTATTTTAAAATACATTCAACAATTCGATACAATACAATTTCATTTTGTAAAACCATCTTTTTCATTTTTCATTTGTTCAGTTTAATAGACCTTTTTGATCCTTTCACATAAATTTACACACTAAGTCTTAACCTAAAGACAGCGATAAAACACACAAGAAGCTAGCATGCATGACGAAGGAACTCAGTACGCGACAGTTCTTTTTGAAATGTAATTCACGACACATTACATAAAAAGAATCGTGGTGGCCCGAACTTGACTGGCGGTCACCAATGACGATCAGATCCTGTGTTCAACGAGTTAGATCAGTAGCGTAAAGGTAGATTCAAACGAGCAGAGTAGGGTAATCAATGCAGGAGCAGAGTAGATCCACAATGATCTTATACGTCGCATTTTAATTCACGTGGGAATAAGTGTAGTATTGAAAAGGTTAAAAAATAGCAATATAGAACGATCTCTCAACAACAAAAATAATAATTAAAATCTTTCCTTCACCTAAATCCTTCTTTTTCTTCTGTTTGGTATAACATCATGTCTGTGTTATCATGTCTTCCTATATAGGCTTTCGAGACTTATTTAATATCACGCAACCAAATAGTTATTCCTTGTTACTAGAGGAATCCATATGAGGCTTTAACCCGTGACAGGAATAGTATTGATTCGTATGAATTAACCACTGTACCATGACAAGTCTTCGTTGACTCCAAAACAGTTAAAATATTTGTACAATAAGTTTTTTTCAACTTGTATGCTATTATAACCTAACTACTTGCCAACTATACATGATCTGAAGACATGGCTTGAATTTCTGACGTTGTACGAAACATGATTGTGGGGCTTATTCTATTAATTTAATTTATTCGATTCGAGTCGAGATTGCTCGATTGCTATTTGAAATATGCTTTTTGTCTTAGAAGTCCGGAAGAAAATGTCAATCGAGACGAACTTCGAAAATTGCAGTATGCGTCAACTCACCAAACCAATTATCAAAGTACCCCTTTTGAAGCATTTCCCGCCAGGGGTTTGATATCGAGAAGAACTGGCTTGAATTGAAAGTCACGTGGAAGCTTTCATGGGTAAAATTCTACTACTTGACACATTTCTATGGACACCTCGCTGTTATAAGCACGGAAGGTTAGTTATAATGTAAACCTTTTTATCCTTTGTAATATTCACCCCGACGTCGAGACATCTCGATTGCGAGATTAGAATAAGCCTATATGTTATAAAAATAGAGCATTGGTTTACAATCTAGATTGCACATTTTTCTTATAATGAAGGATATAAATGTGACGAAAGACACTTTTTTTTTGAAGTCGCTTTTGTGTTTGCTGTGAAAATGTAATTTTCGGTATGACGCCGAATTTTGTGAGCCTTATTTTCACCAGATTTTATCATATGCATTTTGCGCTCTACAATGCGCTCTCCCCTTTTTCTATTCATTGCTATGGTGATTGTGGCTATATTTGTTCATCTTTCTCTATTTGCGTTGAATTTGGAGAAATGTATTTTTAATGGGGGTACAATATACAGGTGAGCTTAAAGTTCGTCTCGTTAAGTGATATTGATAATCAGTTTTGTCAGGTCGAGGAACGCTTTTACACTGAACAGTTTCACTAACATAACAACAAACCATCTACGAGCGGCGATTAAAATCTAGTTTTTTTACATTCTTCTAACACCATAATTAGTTCAAGATAGTTCTAGCACACGACTTTGAGTAGTTTAGGACGACACAATCCAATAATTACACGGCGTTAAACAATATTCAATAATATTTCTATCGGCCTCAGCTCAATTTTTCGATCGAAAAAATTCGATAGGCGCTCACGTAAAACTAACAGTATAACTATTTCTTTCATACTCCTACATAAATACGATTCCCTTCGAGTTCAGTATTTAGTGTAGGCAAATCATTTTTTATATTTTATAAATGACTTTTTTATCACCCAAAATACTGAAAAAGAACCAAAACATTTACCAACTTGCTTTGCATAATGTTTTGGTTCAAAAACATCAACCTTGATTGATGACGTTTTTTGCTGATAGTCGATAATTTCCACCGCTCAATGTGTCACAGATTTTTCCCCATACAAAGCGGAATGATCGATTTTTTGTAGCATTGTGCATTTTGATCGTAAGTGTCATGGAATACCAGTTTTCAAAAAGACCAGTAAAATGAACACCTTGATGACGAAATGAGTGTCAAAAGACACCAAAATGACAGGATTATCTATCGAAAAATTGTGCTGAGGCTTTTCTACAGTGTAGTTGTCAAATCGTTCGAGATAAGCCCACCTGTATATCATACTCACTCGGGGTTTTTAAATTATTATGGTCAAGTAACCATGTTTAGCAAACTTTAAACTTTAAATGGTGGTATGTCTCGCGATAATTGTAATAATCATACTTGAGATAATCAGAAAGGTATTTATCTACGGTTAGAGAAGCGCAGACATGAAAACAGAAAAGCGTGGAATAGAAAACGACTATATTGGCCATCTAAGGCTAAAAAAGCAAAGAAACGTATCAAAATCAGCAAGTGAATAAAAATTAAAAATTGAAAGATCGAAGGAATAGGGTCACAAAGAATCCCAGATATCTCTTCCTATTAATAAAAATAAAAGTTTCAAACTTTCTGCTAGTCAGTAGAGTAAGTAAAGACGACGGAAAAATATAAAATTGAAGTAAAAAACACGAGTTTTCAATGAACCACAAATGATACAGCAAAAATGCCTTTAAATTGTAATTTGTATTTAATTGCAACTTTCTTAAAGGTTCTAGAAATAGAAAAGGCCAATTATTATACAAATGACCCAAGTTAATAGCAATTTAAGCATTCAAGTTGACCTTAAAATGCCTTTTGATCAGCTATGAATTTATTTAGGATATTGTTCTAGTTTGCAATTTAATTTTGTATCTGTATTTTTTCTATTTATTTTTTATATTTCCTATTTATTTATTTATCCGCTCGTCTCTTTTACTGTTCCGATAAACCTATTTTTTTTTTTCTTTTTGTTTTCCATTTGACCAGTAATTGTAAGTTTTAGCAAGGAACATTGGATTCCCTAGTTAAGAACCCTGCAAAAGTGCCACCTTGCGGTTTAAACTAGAAGCTTGAACAGAATTCCTTGTTTTAGACGTGTTGCGTTCCAGTGATTCGAGCAGATTTCTCACTATAGCGGGATACATATTCACATATGGACACCATGATACAGGTTCGGGTTTGAATATGTTGCGGTAACATTTGCTCAATGGCAACACTTTTATATTATTGATTGTATGAAAAGTTGAGCTCTTATAAAAAATACTGTTTGCATGTTCATTTTTTAAAATGACTAAAGATAAAGACATGATGATTTTAAATTTGTACAAATTTGTTTGTTTCTCTTGCAACCGGAATGTTCCCGCAACACGAGTTAAACAATCCGTAGAGCTTGATTTATTTGTACTTTGAACTTTCCGTGTATTGCTATTGATGAAACATACAATAGGATTTTTCTTATGTTAATTGGAAAATTTAGCACTGATAACCCAAGGTGTATGTATTGAGAAGGTGAAGTCTTATTGCGTTTGCCTGATCTCCTTGATTGAGTATTGTTATGTCAAAATGCATACAATTTTCCATGTCCTCTCCAGCCAGCATCGATTTTTATATCAGTGCCCCCAGTATTGTTATGTCAAGTCGTGAATTGTCAATTTGTTCTGAATGACTTCACCTTCTATATACATACACCTTGCTTATAGCCGTTAAGCAGAGCCAAAGGTAGATTTATTAAAAACAATATTAAAGATAGTGTTAGATAAATAACGAATAAAAAAGCCTGAAATTAATTGCAGGATATGAGTTGTAATGTAACGTGGTTTAAGAATTTTCGAGAATGTCAAGTGCACTGGGCGGATAAAGCAATACGGCCTAATCCATTTCCATTTCCATTAAACGTTTTCGTGATGATTGTGATAAGTTTGTTGAGAGGAAAGGAGAGGACTGAAGAAAGTTTGTGTGACGTTGTTCTTTGGCCAAATTATGTAATTCATCCTAAAATACCGGAAAATACAACCACTACGATTGCGGCTGTCGTAAATAATTATGATAATTATTGAAATGTTTTATTCCTCCGTTTCAAGAGCAACGTTTGCATGAAAATATTGTACCGCCCCCCCCCCCCCAACTCGCCACCTGATTCTGATTCCCCTGATTCTAACTGATAAATGAGAGCTCTACAACCTTTCACAAAATTTCATTGTCAGTTGGTCCAGATTTTTAATCGCTTCAACAACAGCCTTCTTTCGGAACTCTTGTAAATATGAGCCAGCGTACGTTTAACAAAAAAAAAAACAATAGCAAAATGTTACCTTTTTTGCAGTTATATCTTACTTCCATTGAAATCCATATAGGGTAATTTGCCAATTATTGCACTTGTTGTTTTTCCAAAGATTTATGATACATTTTTCCTTCAACATTGAGCATTTCTTGCGCATATTCTACATTTACAATTTTTAAAGGGTAATTTTTTATTTTTTATACACAAATACACGGTAGCTTTTTATCAAATCGAACGAATTTCTTAGCTAATCAACTAGTAATTCTACTCCTCATTCTTTTTTCGCCCTGTGAAATACTCGAACCGAATATTTTGATTGAAATCAAAGAAATATAGTTAATCTTCACAACTAGATATCAACATTTTTGTCTTTTTGTAAAGAACACTCATTTTAATCTATTGTTTAATAATTGGAACAAAGAGGAGGTGTAATTGACAGTGTTTGACAGTGTTTTGTTAACCATTATCGTGCGGCAGCAGGTGCAAGTTCGCTACTTATTTTGCGGAATACCGGCTTGAACCAAGGACAAACGTGCAATATAATAGCGTTTCGTATTGTCCTAAGCACTATTCGATCGAAAAATCATCCATTTCAGGGACCGTTTTTGTCTATTTCAGTGTGTTGGAAAGTGTTTAATAATGCACACAATAACGCAGAAAAGGACTTTTGAATAGGTTTAAAAAAACAGTATGTTTTGACATTATTTACAAATTTTCTTCCTTAACCGTAGAGTTGGCAACCAGATTTACACACGTAAGTTGGCAACCGGCATACCCGGGTATTCCACACGTTTTGATGCAAAAAAGTGACGATTTTCATAGGTAAACAATGCTTTCTATATTTTAATGCTGTAAGCAAGTAATGCCGACCATATATTCTCTTCTATTTCATTTATTCATTAAGTGTTTTCATTCTATTACAAAAATAACGGTCAAATTGAAATTTGGAATCGCTTGAGTTTGACTCGAAAATAAGCACAATACGAAAAGAGGAAGAAGAGAAACGTCATTCTCCATACAAAATGTATGGAATACCCGGGTATGCTGGTTGCCAACTTAAGTGGCAAAGTTAAAAAAAATCAAAATAAAATACTTACAGGCTATTTAAAATTACAATTTATGCACCAAAAAATCATAAATTAAAAGTTGGGAGACTACGGAAAATTTCAGGTCAATAAAAGCAATGAATCAAAAGTTATTGCAGTTCAAAGTTGAAAAAAATACCCGGGTATCCGGTTGCCAACTTAAAAGTTAAATAAAATATACATACTATTTTTTAAACAATAATCACGTAAAATAGACACAAATAACAAGAAAATTGTAATATTATCCACCTCAAACATATGAAATACGATATCTGTTCCCTTAAGTGGCCAACAATTGACAAATTACCCTAATCATAGGAGTTTTAAATTTAAAATTGAATTGTTCTCCCCAGTTTTCTATCTATGAATAACATTAACAAACAATTCCAAATAATAAATTACACTTTTGAACAACGATACTTGTAAGAAAGTTTTAAACAATAATTGAAAAGATGTTGGAATCCTGTATCCTTTAATGACTTAAAATGAAAGAGTTGTTTGAGATGGAAATTGGATTTAATAACTACTAAAACATTGGTCTGGAAATACGTTGACATTCAATCAATTATGATTGTTGCTGTAGCAGTAGCTATTATTTCATCAACAAAAGGGGAGGAAACTGAAAACAGAGAGTTAACTCCATCATGCTAATTTTTGCTTCGTCGTTATCAAGATCAATCGCTCACTCTATTGAAAACAGTCTTAACACACGCATGCGAATAACGAGGGACAACAATTTTATTGGTAACTAGCGTATTCTAGCTATTTCTTGGTTCACTCTTACAGACAAGTAGAGAAATAGGCTAGAAAAAGGCTTTGTAGCGAGATTCATCTCACCGGGAGACAAAGCTGTCTCCAATCCCAATTCATGTGGTTTGAAATATTATTTATGAACACTAATTAATCCGTGTCGCATACAATCACAATCCTTTAGCTTTGGCGTTAAGATTACAGGCACAAATAAGGATGCTATTTTTAGGTAAGCATTTGCACGCGTCTAATGACCATCGCACCGAAGCTACTGCAATGTGAAAATGCTATTATATAATAGCCTAATACGTGGCAGTATTTGCGAAAAGTTTCAATATTATATACAATATACATACTTTATTAATAAAGAAACGTCAACTGGATTTACAGAAAAACTGAATAGAATACAACGATATGGTGTATTTTTGCAGCTCTTTACCGAAAATTTTAACATAAGTGATTTTTTTTTATTTTTCACCAGCGCTGGAGAGCATCATGTCCAGGATCAAGATAATTAATGGTGTTGCGATTTAAGATATGTTCTGCAAATTTTACAGTTGGTTATTTAAACAGAGATCATATCAGTTGAATTGCAATTGCCAAGATGTCACATATTGGAAAGGATAGTAAAATTGTTTTGGAAAAGAACCAATTTGTATATGACGAATAAATAAATAAATAAATAACATAAACATTATTTTCACATCTAATGAAAATGTCTGTACTGCATTTATTCAACTCGAAAATCTTCTGCATTTTCCTTATTTTCAAATGCAAACACTTCCTGAAATATATTACCAGTATTTTAAAGGATTGTTTTCCAATTTTTGGAGGCGAATTTCAGCCAGAAGGTCCAAAGCCTCTGTAAAACAAATTTAAAAAAAAGTTTTCCAATTCGGAATGTTTTTATTAAACGCTTAAAACGCATTAAAAATGCAGTAACAACGCTTATATCTTACACTCTTTAGATCAGATCGTCGATCGGTTAGCAGTATTGGCCGACAATCTATGTTCATTTTTCAACTCTAAGATCGAGAGAATCCAAAAGTAAAACAAAAAAACCTACATGAATCGTCCAAACGCGTCGTCTGCAATCAGAAACAGAGAACGTAACAATTCTGTAATTGATGATCTTAAATATAATGATAAATTTTCTTAATGATCTTTAAATTTAATAAGTTAGTTATAATGTTTTACTTCCACTCTGTCACGGCGGGACGACGCTGTAGGCGTATGTGTGTAGGGATTGGACGAATAAAAAAGATGTCTTAATTCATTACTATGCCGAGCAAACCAAGCGCTCGATCTACCAATCGCAGTGTTGGAACTTCTGGTGAAACTCGAGGAACCGTACTAAGCGACAAAAGAAAAATAACACTACAACTTACTTAATAAAGTGGACACCATAAAAAAGAATAGAAAAGAATTCTTGATCTGCGAAGATCGTTGAACCGTGACTTAAGGTAGGAAACAGAAGATACGCAACACTCCATTAATTATGCCGAACCAACGATCGACACGCCACCAGCTGAGGACAGCGTTTTGGTTTCCAATACCGTGGTAAGGTATTTCCTTCAACAGTTTCATACCTATGTTGTCGTTGTCATAAGAAAAATGTAACTAGTTCTCTCTCTTTCTCTCTCTCGTGCTATGTCTCTCCTTTTTGCCCTATCTCTGTGCTTCTCTCTATGAACGTTGATCGCAACAGAATACGTTAATAGTCAAAGAGATTAATACTATTTAAAATCTTCGTATTCGTACACTTTCAATTTTTCTAAGCTAGCTGCGAGAGAACACAGTCGTCACATATTTCCAATATACTGATCCTAGGAGAAAAGGTCACAATGTAGACGAATAAATGTAAAGACAGAATCATTAATTACAAACGATTACCTATCAAGCCTGTCGAAATTCCTTTTCCAATGTCGTTTCACAGATTTGATAGCATACTCACTGAGTAAGTCTGTATTGTAAGACTTTTTGAAATAAGTTTCTGAAAGGGTTGTGATATCATCATTTGAATTTGTCATGTTTTTCATCGTTAGCTCGTAATTTTAGTATTATTGGAATCAACATATCACAGTGAATCATTTTTCAAACAGCAGCATCTGCATAAACTTTTTTTAAATTCAATATACTATTCATGTGACATGTTCTTCTATTTGGCGTAACGTCCTACGGGGACATGCCGGCCTATACAGGCTTTCGAGACTTATGTAACATATGTAGTTTATGTTAATGTGTATTATTACCAAAGATTTAAATAGAAATTATATAACTCTTGATCATTCAAACCAGGATGGAGATCAGCCAGCTCTTATTCAGACTCATAAACAACCTTGCGAATACACGACCAAGTTTTACAAGCAGGCAACTACGGGCGCCTTTGAGGCGGTCCAAGAGAACAGCAATGGTATAGCGTAAAAAATAAGGTTATGATTACATTCTTTAGTATGTTTAACAGCAAATATTTGAATTGCGCTAAAAATCGCTGTAGTTTATGTCACTTTTGTGTTATCGGGTCAGTTTTGAACCGTTATTCATTAAATTGATAAAGTTCTCATGGCAAATTCAAAACATGATTTGAAAATCTTCTTACATACTATGGTTTGTATTTTTTAGCAATCATTAGCTGCAAAAAATATTAACTTCATTTTAAATTGATTTCAGTCATAAAAATCATTTAGAAAAAAAATACAATCTTTTTAAAAATCATTCAAATGTATCTCTGTAATACTTTTCTAAAATATGTTATTAGTAGTTTTGGATTAATTTTATATGCATTAGTTAGTAAAAAACTATTTTTGAAAGTGTTTTTCTAGTTATTTTAAACTACTAAATTCTTTTTTATAATAATTTATACAATAATGGTCTAAAAATTAAAAAATATTTAAACATAGATGTAAAATAGTATTTTGAACAATGTATTTATCCAACTCTGTAGAATTTTCTATAGTTTGCGTAAAACTTTACATAAAGTTATGGTAGGCGTTATATACACTAAGCAGCTAACCAACTAAGCACTAGCAGCTAATTTGAAAAGGACAGATGTTATATATGTGCAATTTTCTTACATTCATTGAAAAATGTTTATTTTAATGCTGCATTTGAGTGCGCTAATGTGATAAAAATCCCAAAGATTTCGAAAGGTATTATAATTTTTTGAAATCTTTTTCTTCGGATACTTTGTTGTATTGTGCACGAAAACATAATTAAAAAATGTGTTACATTATTTAAATGCATGAAAACTGATAGCGACTTTTTAGATCCCATTTCTTAGTTCGTGAATCCTCATTTGTATTGTTTATCATAATTTCTTCATTCGTGACATAAGGTCAACGAGAGCTCTGATAACCTCATCAAGCGATTGAAGTGTGAAGACTTTCGTTTAAAAGCAATAAATTATCAATGTAACCATGTCTATTGTAACGGCTAAAGTAAAACCCAACCAAAGGGTGTGGTATGAAGAGCTTTTGATTGATGATATTTTAATGGTGTTGATAAAAAGAAACCCAAATTGAAAACACAGGCATAAT
Organism: Anopheles merus; assembly: GCF_017562075.2. NCBI lineage: Eukaryota > Metazoa > Arthropoda > Insecta > Diptera > Culicidae > Anopheles > Anopheles merus. Next base: position 58,706,330 of record NC_054082.1, read on the forward strand.
CGTCCAATGCTTGGTGATGCTATGCAGTCACACCTTCAAGTGATGTACAAAATGATTTCTGTCGAGTGTTACTAGCACGCTATCTGAAAGAGGAGTAAACATTTTCAATATTTTAATTTATCAAATATGAATTCTATAGTGTACTCAATCTTTTTTTATTGTTCGATGGTAAAAATGAGACAAGAGAGTTTAACAAGTTGCATGGATAGACATGAATCTAATATGAGTGATTCAAAGTTTATTTGATCAATCAAACAAAGCCAGCTGGAATGGATGGATGGTGTATGAATTATTATAATAATTGTTATTAATTATTGTTTTATTGTTATTGTTGTTATCAAGCCGGTTTTATCATGTTAAGCCGGTCTCGTGGTACAGTCGTGAGCTCTTAATATTAAACATATTAACAACATGCCCGTCATAGGTTCAAGCCCCATATCGATCTTCGCCATACGTACTGCTATGGGAGATAATCCATAAGTCATTGAAAGCAAACCCCACAAGATGTACAGGCAGGCCTTGACCGACAACGGTTGTTAATTCAAAGAAGAAGAAGAAAATTTATCAAGCTGTCGTAAACTGACAAAACATCCTTATGTTTATACAAATAAAATAATATGCAAGAAAGAAAACCGACGTTTAAGAAACTGTCACAATAACATCATAAATATAGTACCCAAACGTTGAATAGTAAAATAAATTATTTGTTCTTAAAATCGTCAAACTAAACTGTGTAAAAATGCCCTAAAGCTACATAAGCTAGTACTAAAATATACATTGTTTCCTCACGATTTGTAAACGTCGGCCATTTATAACAGAGGGAAACATTGGCTCTAAAATGTGTCGATTTTGACTCAATATGTAGAACTAATCAGGTTTTTAGTAATCATGTAAGGAAACTATAAGTTAAATTTAACAAAAATAAACGAAGAGCAAACATTTATGATAGATTATTGTATACATTGCAAGAAACGTTAAGATCTGTTTTGTTTTTTTTTTCTTCTTAAGACATTCTTAAGACAAGAAAAGAAGGAATGGCGTTAGATACTATCAAATGCTACATATCAGTGTGTCAAGGGACAATACAAACATATCAACCATTTTGAGTTGATATGAACGCTGGTTCTACACAAGTCGATTGCTACAAACGTCACTGTCACGAATCGTCACAGCAGCCCTTGCGCAGAATTAAGATTCTCATAGAGGTCCCCTAAAGAACATTCATATAAAGCTTGTCTATGCGTAGTGCACCGGTGGCGTGCTGTTTGCGTTCCCTAGCAAATTAAAACGCGCTAAAACACAATGAAGATTGATAAATTGTCATTCATTCGTCAATGTCAGAATACATTAGACTGTAACTATTTTTGTTTATTCTGTTTCTGTCTCTTCTCTACCTTAAATTGCTGTCTTCCTTATGAAGTTTTTTCCCTTGTTAAATGCATTTTGAGCCAAAAGCATGTTTTGGGTATTTGTATATGTTTCTACCTCATGAGTAGAACTCGTCGCCAAATATTGCCCGATAAAAAAACAATCCGAAGCGAAAAAAATGTTGTTTTAAATCAAAAGAATGAAATTATTTAAGGAAAAATAATTGAAAAATCTAAATATTAAAGTACATATTATTATATTATATTATTCAGCAGTTTACACATATTATTAAATTACAATTTAGCTGGTTTAGATGATTTTATCTGGTTCAATTGGACGAATATATGTGTTTCAATAAAATAAAACAATAAATAAAACAATAAGTACCCTGTTTCAAAACTTATTTGAGAATGGTGTTGCCATACAGTACACAATAATGCATGTTCCAATTATAGGTAAATTAACATAGCCTATCTCTTTGTAGATGAATATTTCTCCTTTCACCAAAAATAAATGTTAAAAAAGATTCGCACCCATCACGAGTCTTTGTCGGATACTTCTTAATGGCGTATCGACCTACCCCGGTCATTCTATCCTTTACCGGCTTTCGGTACCAAGCAGTCAGTCAGTTCAGTCAGTGCTTGAAGCGAGCGGACGGCCCATCAGAGACTTGAACCTACGATTGACATTTTGTTAAGTCGTGAGAATCAACGTATGTACCACGGGACCATTTGATACAAACATTGTAACTTTGTTAGATATATTGTAGCAACACTTTTATATTAAAAAATAAAAAAGCTACAAAAAGCTATTTTCAATTTAACTAATAGATTCAGGCCATGTTCTTCGTGCTTCTAGCACATGCAAATGAAAAGTTTACTTTCGTATTCTTTTGTTATTTTCTGAGCAAGTTTAGTTTTGACCTTACACTTAAGTGCTTTTCTTTTATGAATTGGTCTTTCTCATTTAATAAAGCAGTGAGATCTATTGTTTTCTCAATTTTCAAACTTTTTTCTTGTTGCATTTCCTAGACAAAGCTCATGGCTTTTTCCAGTATTTTCTTTTTGGATATCCATGCACCAGAACATCTTTGTATTTAATCGGATGTAATGTCACTGACGCAAACGAAAATTGTCCACCCCCTTAATATTATTTAGGACATTTTCGACCAAAAAGAGGGACTTTACATACTCATTTACGGTGTATTGAAACCAAAAAAAAAACACACAATCATTCTCTAAATATATGGAGATATGGGGCGTGTAAACGCCCTTAAACTGCAATCGTGTTTGCCTTTTTTTTTTCAACAGTAAAAGTCATATAAGCATTTAAAACGCATGCTTGCGTACTAAATGTTACGTCTCTTTTTAGTTCGTATGAGCTTTTCCTTCACTTCTCAACTTTATTTTGGAACATGAAATCCCCTCTAAATGCGCCCGAAAAACGATGATTTGCAAGGTTTGAGACGATGTTTGTCTTGTTTGATCAAGTTTTCCGACGGCGTACCTCCATACAATTCGATACGTTTGTTTTGTTCGATAGTTGGTAGAGCGCCGCCTTTTCGCCCTATTTTAAGTCATTGTCGGAAAATTTCTAAGATCTCCTTATGAATATAACCAATCTTAGATAGCTCAACGTAGGATAATCGATGCGTTGATTTAAAATCTTTTGATTTCGACACTTGATTTGAAATAACCCGTTACTCAATAGACCCGAAGGCTCAGTAAACAGTAATAGAGTCGTAAAGTTCGTTGACATATAATCAGCTGAATTTGAGTACAAGAATAAAATGGAAAAAACACAACCCCAAGACATGCGAGAGATGTCTCTACCTGCGAAGATTAAGTACGATGATAATATCACAATAAATTATCTCCTCATAAAAATTAATGATGATCATTTATATTGCACAAAAAGAGAAAATAATAAAATCTTTACATTTACTCAGCACATGAGCTACACAATTATGATACGCTTTACTAGTTCAATAGCTTCGAGCAAGCTACAAACACATGATTGAATATAGTAGTAGTAGTAGTAGTGGTAGTAGTAGTAGTAGTAGTAGTAGTAGTAGTAGTAGTAGTAGTAGCAGTAGTAGTGGTAGTAGTAGTAGTAGTAGTAGTAGTAGTAGTAGTAGTAGTAGTAGTAGTAGTAGTAGTAGTAGCAGTAGTAGTAGCAGTTGTAGTAGTGGTGGTGGTGGTAGTAGTAGTAGTAGTAGTAGTAGTAGTAGTAGTAGTAGTAGTAGTAGTAGTAGTGGTAGTAGTAGTAGTAGTAGTAGTAGTTGTAGTAGTAGTAGTAGTATAGTAGTATAACATAAATTGGAACATAAAAATCACAACTTGCCCTTTTCTCGATACATTTTTCGTTTTTTTGTGTATAATTGTCGAAATGCATTAAATCAAAACTCAGCTATCAAGTAGAATATGGAAAAAAGGCCGGATTATAAATATATTTTCCCTTCCAGGGTACCAAAAGTATGTTTAGTAATTGTGTTCATTTTAAACCTTTGTGAAAGCCTAATAAAATGCTAAGGCTTTCATCAACTTTCAAAAATATTCAATGTTACTTTAGAAACATATAATTTGCACAAGAAAGTGTACTTCACCATACAAGGTCTGCAATGGAATGGTGAACAACATTAAATATAAGGAAGAAAAGTCACAATGGTCATTTCCTTCATACATAACATCATAAGAAATTATTTGCATGACTTATCATCTCTTCATGCATCGGTGCAGTTTATGAGTTTAAGGAAAATCAGTTTTTATCACGATAAGAACCAATTAACTCAATGTAATGATGATGATGATGGTGTTGCTTAAGATGATGTGAGTGATGATAATGTTAATGATGATGACCATTAGGTGATGTAGCTAGACATAGTGATCAAACTATACAGACACACGTGAACATCAAAAAAAGGATTTTAGTAGCAAGTAAATGGAGCGAACAGAAAACTAAAACGGATCAACAAAAAAGAACAGAATTATGATGATCTCGATAATAGGATGATGTGCCAATTTTCCCTGAATTTGTTGGATGCAGAAACCTAAAATTTTTATTATAGCTGTGTGAGAGTAAATGTTTAAGCATCTTCATTTTACTGCATTTCATAATCGGAAGAATAACTAAGAATGAGCGAACAATACAATATCGTAAAGAGGTGTATGTGCTGAAGTACTTTGCCAAATTCCTAACCTAATCAACAGGTGTTGCTGGATTTCATTCCATGGCAGAAATAATTGCAAGCATGTAAGTTTTGTAAGGTAAGATGTTGATTAAAAGGTATATTTTCTATTCTTGGAAATAATGAACATTCCACGGATTTTCCACAAAGCGTAGGAAAAGTCAGGGTTGGTTCGATACTATGGGTAAGAACGACACCTTGCCGTTTTAGTATTTACAGAGCTTATTGAAGAAAACAATTGGTATACATTATTCATTTTAACTATTTCGAATATTTGAGTTCACTTCACTGATCAGAAATCTTACAATTGTCAAAAAACAACAAAATAAACACGTGATGGTTTTAAATGATAGCCGATGTATTTTTTTACTTCTGGGACTTCAGGAATTGTGGCGTTAATTCAACAAAATTACAGTTTCAGCGTTTATAGTTTTGTTTTATAAACACTATTGAATAGTTCCGCATCAAAGTGCGTAGTTTTTATATTAAACTATATAGTATAAAATGTCACTTAGACTTGTGTTGAAAGTGGGAGTAAAATCAACATCGCACTTCTTAATAGTGCAATGCTTATTTGTAACATGTTAACTTTTTTAAAATATCGTAATTTGAAAGTGCCTATATTTTCTACTGAGGTTCCGTAGCTATGAACAGCAAACGTAATAACCAAGCTGAGCAAACCCTCAATTAAAAATACCTTGGAAGTTTTAAAACTCGCGATGTCAACAAACCAAGGAGCTTATAATTATGGAATTTAGCTATCATTCTCTCATAGAATGTTTGCCAAACTCGCACAAAAAACATGTACTTAATATATGGTTTAGGCTCATTAAAATTAATATTGTTATGTCTTTGACTGTATTGTGGGCTTACTTTAGGCCGATTTAAGCTTAACTGAAGAAAAAAAAGTCGCTGGTATGGAATCACATTGACCGATGTTGGACTTTTGGCTTTCGAGTTGACAGAGAAAAACAAAATTGAACACCCTTCGATTTATGAAAAAAAAAGAAGATTGCTCGAAGATACTGGCTGCAAGGTTATATTTTAAAAGAATCTAAACTATTCATTCCGTAAACTAGATACAATCTCCACAGCTTCTACTATATGGATTCTGGTCCCATGCTGTTTGTAACGAAATTTTTGTTCTTGCTTGTAACTTTATTTCTTTCGCACATATAAATTGTGTTCATTTTTCTTAAAATTGGTACGAAATATTTTGTTGAACTTAAATGCAAAACAACCGGCCATGAGAGTTTGTTATTTTAAAAGTTAAAACTAATGTGTCGTAATCACTCCACAAGGTGTCGATTTTACCCCATCATGGTGTCGATTTTACCTGCACTTCAGTCTTGATGCACCATAAAACACACTTTTTAATATTTATCAAAATGCTATCAAAATCAATCCAGGAATGGTTGTTTCTCGTAAGATGACACATAATGAATCAAAAAAGATTTGTCTACGAAGATGTCTACAAGTAAGTTTCAAATCTTGATTTTGCTATGCCATGTTTTTTGTGTACCATTATCCATCTTAATTAGGCCATCAGGCCCGTTGAAGATAAACCAATAAATAATAATAATAATAATAATAAAAATAAAAATAAAAATAATAATAATAATAATAATAATAATAATAATAATAATAATAATAATAATAATAATAATAATAATAATAATAATAATAATAATAATAATAATAATAATAATAATAATAATAATAATAATAATAATAATAATAATAATACATTCGTGCTAAAACAAGGACGGTCCGACAGATAGAAAATGTCGCAAAAAATGGTCGCAGAAGACTTTTTGGGTCGTCTAGAAGCAGTGTAATGAAAGCGTTGCTTTGAAGTATCCAAGAAACCTAAAAAAAATCTGGCATCCTTTGACAAACATTTTTTGAACTGTCGTAAAAATATTTATCTTATAGAATTTGGGCTGCCAAATCGCATATGCAGCTTATAAAATATTCACCACTGCTTCTAGACGACCCAAAAAGTCTTCAGTGACAATTTTTGGCAACACTTTCTATCTGTCGGACCGTCTATGTTTTAGCACAAATGTATCGCTTACTTCTACCGTAATGTTGCGAAATGCGAGCGTTGCCTTTTTGTGAAAAAAACACAAAACAACTGAGACGTGGTTTTAGAACAAGGAGCTCGCAAAAAATTTATCGCGATACAAAAGTTGGTCGTCTATACACAGAGTGAGAGATGGAAAGTGTCGTCAAAAATTGTAGCAGAACACTTTTTGGGTCCTCTAGAAGCAGTTTGTCTGTGAAAATTTTACACACCCACGACAATCACGGGTGCCCTTGATTTTGTTCTAAAATCGTTAGGTTTTATTAGCACAAAGAGCTCGCAGAAAATTTTTCGCGGTACAAAAGTTGGTCATCCAGATATAATGTGACAGATGGGAAGTGTCGTCAAAAAATGTCGCGGAAGTTTTTTTGGTTCGTCTAAAACCAGTGTTAGGGAGACATTCATCTTGAAGAGGCATAAAATGTATGGAATATGATGACACCGTCAAAAGTTCATTTTTAAGTACAAAATTACTCTGAAGAGTCTTCACTTTAAATTGTTTTGTTTAATTTCTGCATTAATGTAATTTATTTATTTATTTATTTATTTAATTATATATTAATTTATTTTTTTCATAAAAGTCATCGACCTACTAAAGGCCTACACAACACACACGTTACAATACAACAAACTGGAAAAACAAAAGAGATAAAATAAGTATTAACCAAAAATAAATAAAAAAATAATCTCCTTAAAATGCGCTTCGCAATAGTAATTTAAGATTGTTCACCCTAATATTAAAATCGACAGGGTAATTCGTAGAGGATTAGGCATTAATCAATTTTGAAATAGGGCAATTTGAGAACTCTGTCGATTTGAAATTAGAGCAAAAAAAAAGGTTCTAACCAAAGGATTCGACTAGGTGCACGAAAGTTAACATTTTCAAGAATGCACGAGGCGTCAATAGCACCACACATTTTCGTATGTAGAAATGCGGCTTATGTTGTCATTGGTCTATATTGGAGAGACTCCAGTCCCAAACGGAGGCACCAAGTGCGGTAAATAGGATAAGTACAATCGTGAGACCAAGGCAAACGATCGAACGCGTAAAAACCTTCTTTGAATTGTGTCTATTCTATCTATAATCTACTGCGGTGATTAGACGCAAGATAGCACAATATAAAGATTTGAGACTAAAATGGTCTTTGAAATTGTTACCAGTACGCAAAATGAAACCTATAAGCGGTTCGCTTTGGATATGCAGATCTAGAAATGCTAACCTGCAGTCTAATTGCATACCTAAATCACGTACAGAGTTAGTTCTTAGAAACTGAATTTACTTGCGATTTTATAGTTTACAGTATTGGAAATCTTTTTTCTCGATAACGTAATCACTGAGCATTTGTTGACGTTGACACTCAAACGATTTAGTTTGCACCAAGAAATGAATCTGTACAGACAGTTCTGAAATCTCAAGCAGTCTCAGTATCAGTATCATAAATAGGCGTGAAAATCTTGAGATCGTCGACATAAAGTAATTTTTGACAGTTTGGAAGCGCGTAGACGATGTCGTTTATGAATATCAGGCACAGATTAAGCAGTACGCAAAAAGTGGCCGGGTGATCTCCGAGGTATTGAGAGGTCTTGAACGCTTCATAAAATTTATCGTTTGACACGCATACCTGCTAATGTGTATTATAATAAGTTATGTGAAGCAGATATGCTACAATGTACTGCTAAAAATTATTCAGTTTATTGTTTAAATGAAACTGTTTTACAGCTGTTTAAACTCGTCTACAACTACTCATTTAATAAGCTTGAAAATGTCGCCTACCCAAGGTAAGTCACCTACCCCTTCAAGCTACAACCAGTAAGGGAACCCTCTTCCGGGTTTCCATGATTGCCTGGACTATCGAAATCCGGATTTAATTTGGTGTTACCCGAGTACAGACGGCGCCCACAGGCCTGCCCACGCCCGAATGCAGAGCCGATTGCATACGACTCTATCTTCACCCTTAAGATGAGAGAGACCGAGCTTATACCACGAACGTACCCGAAAGGTATGCATGCTTCACCCATTAGGATCTAAAGGCAAGGACAAGGCAAAAGAAACACAGAAAAGTTTCCTCACGGCTACACATTTCCTCTAGATGCGTTGTCTATGCGTCTCGCTCGGTATCACACCGGAATACGGCAAGTAAGCAGTACAAATGCTGCTACCTGATACGCACACACATTTAACGAACACAATTATTCGTTGCGGGTCGGTAAACGTCGGATGGGCGTTAGAACGCAAAGGCGCAGACTTTTTCATGATTTTGTATGACTTCGGCTGTTTTGGACCGCATGTGTGGATGCCGACAGTGTTCAACTTGAACGAACAGTTGAACAAGTTCGTACCACCTCGGCTCATGTCAGTAAAACTGACCTCCCGCAAGACGTTACTCGATGGCCGCTGTGGCCCCATGCACAATCGATCACATTACAACATATTTTACTGAAAATCATCTAAATCAGTGAACAATTTCTTCACTAAATATCATTAAAACAAATAACTGAAAATTAAACAATTTATATTGACAAATTAAACTGTCCGTTAGAATTTCAAAACAACGTGATGCCCATTTTCTCGTCATATGCAAAAAGTATTCTTGGTAGATGCTTAGGGGCACCCCGATAAAATTTCAGGTGATATTTCGGCTTGCAGGATTAATTTGAAAGAATGGATAGCCGAGTTGGCTTTTAAAACCTTAGCTACATTTTACTGTGCTTGTGTGATGACTCTTACCGAATCATCAAACTTGTTTCGGTTCAACAAAATTACAGTTTAAAAACTGTACCAAACAATATAAAATATGAATGAACATTAACGGAAAAGACATCTCTGCAAAACAAAAAAACTCAATCTAAAAGATATTTTTCGTCACTTTTTAATCGCTAACAATTCCAGCACATAAGCTGAAATTTCTATAAAAATAATCCGGTTGGTATCCATTTGACAGTTACGGTCCACCATATTGGATTTCAGATATTGTGTACAAACAAAGATGCATTTAAATTTTTTTTGTTTTTGTCTGTTTGAAATGAGTTATAATACTTTTATTCAACTTTAAAAAAAGTCGATCAAAACCATTTTTAACCATTATCGCTTATCACTGGTCTTTTCTTTCGATCTTTCAAAAATGCAGGTATCGGAATAACGCGGGCGTGATATTCCGCCTGCAGAAAACCCCATGTATGAGAAAGTTCGAAAAAGATACAATTGCCAGTTTCTACATAGGTTCTTATCTTGTGAAATTTCGCGACCGCGAAATTCCTGTTCGTGTGTTTTTGGCATTTAATATTATGGTAAAAGTGAGTAATGATACAAACCTCACGTTCGTAAGATTTTTTTGTTTTAAGCACTGTTTGAATACAAAATAAAACATAGATTGTTTATATTGTTTAATATGATTTCGTTTGATATTTCTGACTCTTCATACTACACATATCACTACGTTACGTATTTTATAACATTACCATAACGTTACCTAGCGTTACATTAAAGATTACCTTAACATGATTTCTTGCATCATTTCAAAAACATGGCGCCAAATCCAAAGTGAAGAGAGAAAGAAAAATAGCAATATAGAAAGAAGACACGATTCACCCTAGCAAAGAATAGAAACAGAGGAGAACGCAATCTAGAGTGCAAGGTGTATATGAGAAAGTTGGTAAGAATAATGCTATAAAAACACAACGATGTAACAAGCATTACATTTTCATAGCAAAACAAAAGCGACTTTAATGAAAAATTGAAGTAAAAAAAATCTGGACTGAGGTACAAAAATAGTGTAAACTTGATCTAAAATTTGTTACCATTTCTTCGAGGAAGCTGAGGGATCATAGCATTCAGTGGTTTCTTGAGTTGTTTGTTTAGAGTTTTAGGTTAGTTATGGTAAGTTTGGAGCTATGAATGTTTGATAATGATATGGTTAGTTCTGAGCTGTTTGGGAATTTTCTACTTAAAAATTGTGATATTTCGATATTAAGATTTTTTTAATCCCGCAGCTATTGGCCAAATGTTCAGTGTTTATGGAAATCATTCAAATTTTAGTATTAGTTACTGTATATAAAGTTCATGATTAACTTTAAATAATCTATAAGTGAGCTATTCTTTTTTTTTGTTCATGGACAAATTCAAAAATACTAACATACAAAATGCAAAACCAACGAACATGAATTTAGAACATGCTGTTTGGAATTGTTTCTAAAATAAAAAAGTTAATTGAAAAAGTAAAAAAAAAACACTCTCGATTAACATTGTGATAGTAATCGATGCAATGAAACATATTGGGATTCATTGAGGGAACCCGGTTTTCCCTACGTTTCGATATGCCTTGCGCCTTTGTATACAATTTGGGAACATTGACCCTACACAATTACATTGACAGATACAGTCATCAACTCGCACAACCTTCTAACATTCCCGTCGTTGGTTCTAGTCTCGAATGGACCTTTTTAGCAATGACTGACGATAACCATAAATAAAATGCAAAATAAAATAAAAATATATTTGGTCACGAATTGTAGCTATTTGTCTCAAATTACTTTGGCACATCCACGATGAGTGTTCAAAGTGATTCATAGCTAGGTCTGCTTTTTTTATAAAAATAATCATTTGAATAGTACGGTAATAGATAATAAGAAGTGAACATCAAATAATAATGACTTAATAACAAAAATAAAAAAAAACGAGAAAATCACTGCAGCAAATGGTGATAAGAAAATGGCTCAAATCAACTGCTACTAACATGATAGGTAAAACAGGATAATTCATGCAAAAATTATAAAACTATCCAGTTGAATGAATAGAGGAAAACAAATATGTTGAAACTCTCCTATTTTCATTGCATTCGCGTTCCCGAACGTGGATCCGTGTTTGTTGTTTAATATGTCTATAGCATCACCTTCAGATGCATCTAACACTTAAATTCAATGGCACAACATACTCTCACCATATCTTTTCCAGCAATGCTAATTTGGGTGAAAAGCACAAAATGTATCAGGACAACAGTCACAAGAACGATTTAGTACGAACATATATGGAAAGGACGATTGGTAGAGTAACAAATACAAAGAGTGAAATGGAGAGAGAGAGAGAATGCTGAAAATTTGACAAGAGGGAGACAAAGAGTGGAGCACGTAATCGAAAGAATGCCAGAGAAAAAAAAAGAGTAAAAGCATAGAACAAGACAAAGAGAGGAATATATAGAATTCTCCAGAGGACGAATAAGATTCTCTTGATATGAGTTTTCCGAAAATCGGGATGCTGAATGACGGTTGGCTGGCTGAATGACTGACAGGTCGGCTACGGCTTAGTCGTGTTTCCCTAGGAAAATCGTGCACGTCATAGATTAATGATAGCAATCCGTCAACATCAAGAGAAACTCCGCCATACCGAATCATTCAGCACCAAAGATGGGGGAATTCGGAGACGCTTTGTAATGATGACAAAGAAACACAGTTGTTTTTGAGCGGTAAGAGTAACGCGATTTGAAAACCTCTGAGGGCAGAGGAATGATAAAGATTGAATTTCAACGTATTCTTATTTCAATGGTAACAAGGGGAACTGCGTACTGGGATTCCGGGATTGTAAGTTTACTTTAAGCTAGTTATTGATCATCGCAGCTTATAATATTTATAATATTTATAATTGAATATTGTATCTATAGCTATCCTAAAAAATAACGATCTACTTGGACATGCCAGGTCATGTCGAAACAAAAACTAAACTAAATGTGGCCAGGTACATTGAGTAAAAAGGTTGACCTTTTCCCTAAGCTCATTCCTTGCAGGTATAAATGCATTTACAGTCTAGTCAAGTGTTTGCGATGAACAAAAATATCAAATTATGCATATTTGTCTTGCAATTTTCTCTCCTCTATGGAATAACATAACAGCTCATTTGATATTTTTCTTGTCGCAAAATGTATGTTAATTGCAATAAAGTATTTAGTTACAGCGATTAACTTGTATGGTTTGTTCTTTCTTGATATATAAGATAATAATTTTTTTTTAATTTAAAAATACTAAAGCGAAAAGTTTTATTAAAATTTAAAATTGAAGTAGTTATTTTTTTGAAAGCGTGAAAAATATAATGGTTTTCAGCGAATGATGGACAATTCGGCGTATTGAAGGTTTCCAAAATTTAAAGCAGTTTGTGGAAAAAATAATATTGTCAAACGGAACTACGTACCAGCTGAGCTACTGATCAGTTCAAATAAAAAAAATGCAAAAGGATGATATGCAGACATTTACGTGCATCTTATAAGCTTTGGAGTCGCAATTTCCCAGAAGAGGCAATACATTAGTAATGAGGATGATTGTAATTATATTTAATTATTTTGAATCTTTCCAGTGCAATCCATTTCGAAGAATCGATAAACCATCATTGTCGCCAGTAAAAAAAAGGAAAAAATAATGTAAAAGTAATACAAGTGTAAAAACAATAATTATGTTTTATGGATACGTTTAATATCACCAAAAGAGTCACACGCAGCTAGTTCCACACTACAAACTAATCATGGCTTCTCATGGAAAACTCTGAATGTAGTTTATTTTTTTAATTATTGTTAACGGGGAGGGAACCTTCAAAAGCTATATACCCTAAAGGACTCTGAATATAGCTTTAAGAGCGTTTTATGTACCTTTGTTAATCTTATGATCATGTCATCTTATTATAAACTATATTTTCAATACTGTAGTTGAAGTATACAAAATGTGGCCTCTTTCAAATGTCTAATGGAAGAAGTACCAATCAATTTTCCCGGGATTACTAACCATCGGATGATTACTTTAGTAATGATGACAATTTTATATCTGTATCTTTAGATTCACAAAATGGTGTTGGAAAAATATCGCACTAATGGTTGCATTAATGTATGCGATAGAGAAATAGCATCATTACTTATGGACGCTTCTGATTTTGAATCTTCGACAACATGAGCCATCCTTCAAAAATGGTCATTTAGAACTGTTCTATTTTAGGTACCTTCAAGTATGATTGTAATCGTATTTGTAGAAAGAAATATTTGACAAAGATTAAACCATTTGAAGCTGATTGTTCAGTTTGATCAGTTTGTTCAGGTTAGTTAATAACGTGAAACTAGTTTTATGTTTTGGTACTACAATCATCAATCGGTCATTGTTGGGTGAAATGCTTTCTTTAACTAAAATCTAAAATTTCTTATATAATAATTCCAACATGATAACAATTTAATGATACGGCCGTCCTTACGAGACCAGGCCGTCCTTACGAGAAATAAAAAAAAATCAACATGTGACCAGATTTGAGAGTATTGCACAAAATAATGAATAAGATAATTTTACCAGCACATATTTTGTGCTATCAACTACATGAAGCCGACATAGTAGCATTGTGTACAGAAAAGATCAGGCTTGCAGATTATGATAAAAAAACACAGTGTGCAACTTCATTTTGTAACATAATATCACTCATATCAAACAGTATTGAACGATATGAACAAAGTATTTAAATTCATGTTTGATTGTTTGATTGACTAAACAGCGATTAATAAAAGTTTATTTTATGCATACACAATAAATGTTTCATATTATTTTATTATTAATGCAATAAAAACCTACTGCCCATTACTCTTGAGAAACATTCGTTATTTTAGATAAAAATGAAAAGGTTAGACACTAGCATATATGTTACAAATAATAAAGCATGCAATCAGTTTCTACGTTAATTAGTAATGTTTCATTACCAATACAACAATGCAAAAATGTAGTCCTTCAATCGAAATAAATATGATTACTGTCTATTAATTGTACTCATTCTTATATTTAATGCTAGCCTCAAAATAAACACAATATATATGTTTCATGTCTTCTCATAATGACAAAGGTGCAAAACTCAATATTTATGTCCTAAAAATCATGTAGTCATTCATTACAGCCTCAAGTTGAATTTACAGGCTTCCATGATGCCCTTGGGTGCCTATGCCTTACTTTCATTTCCTTCTTTTGTATCAATGCCTTCCTTTCGTTCATTTTAGTTATTCAAAAAAAAATTATATTAATACTTATTTGCAACGTATGTACGTGCAGCAATCGTAACAAAAGTAGAGAAAGTGTTGTCGGAATGAACGTGGTTGCTACGAAAAGATTGAATCATTCCTTTCAATATGGTTTTTAAGCTTATAGCCGCGTCCTGCTTATGCTTCCAATCTTGTTTACGTCATAAATTTATACAGCATCAGTAGCTAGAGGGATGTACTTTTTAAATTACTACAACCTTGACACATAACTGAGAGTTGTAGGTAAAACAATGATGTGGTAATGTGGTTTCGTATTGTGTGAGCCCTCCAGGAGGGAACACATTAGATCAAGAATCGGCAAACTTTTGAAATAAAGGGCAAAGTTTTTTTGCCCAGTTTTTTTTATGCAGTTTTTTTTATATTTTGCGCTTAAATTATTACATTATACAATTTCAGAAATAAAACAATTGGTTTATGATGCCAAGCAATGCAATTGGTGTATTTGCTGTTTTCTATAATTATATCATCTAAGCATGGTTCAACAGTGCTAGTACTTATTGTAAAAACTAATTGTGATGTTTAATCATTTAAGCATCGACAACAGAGGAACAAAAATGTAATCAGTCAATCCTCTCACACCGCCAAAAACTATTGAGGATATTATGACTATGATACAAAATCCTTAACGGCTAAGTTTTCTAGACAAACGTGCATTTAATAACTATCAAAATGCTTCACGAACAAGTAATGTCATGTCAGACAAATTGTTATCTGATTCCTTACGAAAAAGCACTTTGAAGATCGTTATACTCGTAAATTGCAACCGTGTGGAATCGTTGCACTCATAAAAATAACAGGGTTTTTTTTAATGATTGTTTTTATTTTCAAATTAGACTGAAAAAAGTCCTGAAATAGTGTTACAGTCGTCTACTAGTACGATTTAACAACATGCCCGTCATAGGTTCAAGCCCCGAATAGACCGTGCCCCCATACGTAGGAGTGACTATCCTGCTATGGTAGCAATAAGTCACTGAAAGCCAAGCGCACTTCACTAGTGGGTACAGGCAGGCCTTGACCGACAACGGTTGTTGTGCCAATGAAGAAGAAGAAGTCCTGAAATTGATAAAAATGAAACCAACTGATTTGTGTGAAATTAAAAAGAACTAATGGCAAACAAGCAATATCGCGAGAAAACTGCATGGAGCTATTTCACTATATTTGTATTACAAAGTAGCTAAGTCGCATTGAAAACATCAAACAATCTTACTGCAACCAGGCTTTATTATATCTTCTCTACACAACATTACTTATGCGACTTCTATTCCAAAAGTGTTATTGTCGTGTTGTAACTTTTTTATATAACATACGGGAATTGTATATTACACATAGACAACGAGTTCAAACATATTAATTGGTCTGTCATTCCATATTACTTTCATTAAAGTTGAAAAAGTACAATGGTATAAAATGTCATTTTTATAGATCTTCAGTAATTTAAATATGAATAGTTTATTCTCATCTTTCAAAAGCACTGAATCACTTTCGCGGGCCGGATTGAATGTTGCGGCGGGCCGGACTTTGCACCTGCATTAGATAACCCGTAATAGAGTTTTAAAAACGTTAATACGATTTTTGAGACTGTATAACAATGATGGACAATTGACATACATGTATATGTATATGTATATATATATATATATATATATATATATATATATATATATATATATATATATATATATATATATATATATATATATATATATATATATATATATATATATATATATATATATATATATATATATATATATATATATATATATATATATATATATATTGTTTGTTTGTTTCTCGCCCTGACTGATTATTCTCAAGGAAACTTTGCACTCACCTAATAGCGCTTGTTTTGATGAGTATAGCTTGTTTTAAAACCTCAACATTTTCAGATGTTACACTTTACTTAACTTAATTCTAACTTAAGCTAACTCTCAAACAAAGAGCATTCTTTGATGTTGTTTACAACACTGCAGACACTTGGTGTCTAGCGGTTTACACTCCATGTAAAGTGCCTGGGGGTCTTAAATATCGCATGTAACAAAGCAGAGATTGAAGTTCCTATTGCAGATTTTTGTTTTAATTTAACAATATTGTTAAGAGTAATATTAATCATTATAATAATAATCATTAGTGTAATTTTTACATTTCAAATCGTGTTTTAGTTTAAAACTTTTGTATAGATTATTATCACGTGCTCTTAACAGACTTTGGGCATAAGACTGATAAAATGATTAAGAAACCATTCCACATTGAAAAACAATGTATCGAGAAGGTCGCACTATAAGCATGCGTTTTCTTTTTTTTTACTTCCGGCTTTTCCAAAACATCGAGAAAAACGATGCATGACTAGCCAAGGAAAATAGGAAAATGAAAACGCGTGGGTGACAGATTCATCAATCACACGGCGAATGATAAATGAAGAGCTATCAAGCATTGCATACATTTTAAGTGTATCTTACGTTGCCTATACCTTTTTCTTTTTTATGATTAGGTTGGTCATTTTAAGAGGGAGCATGGTAGAATGTATTGATTATATCCCCATTTTGTTTGCTTTGTTGGTATATAAAGCTACTAGTTTATACTATGGTAGTGATTTAGTTAGCTTCCAATCATTACAGTAGTCAACTTGATAACGCATTTTTGCGGGAAGTTATATTAAATTCTGTAGCAATATTAAATCACATGATAATACCTTTGGCACATTACATAAACACTTCAAATTAGTAGTAGTAGTTTATTTGAATTCGAAGTAGTCAGTGTAATTATGTTTTACAAATTTTCCTTGCGATAATGGGTTCGACTCTTAAGCTTTCCTCATTAATGTTTTCTGTGTTTTCTGAAGCAATTGCTGGATTTTTTGATTTTGTTCTGATGTTGAGTAGTAGCGTGGGAAAAATTCACCAAAAACTTACAAATTTTGTTTTAAAGACATCAAAACAAATTATGTGGTACTTTAAAGCATGCAGAAGGGTGTTATATATAGATTACGTGTTTTTTATATGACATAAAGTAAAAATGTAAATAAAAAAGTAGTTTTAAAAGTTTGGTGAAGCTAGCTTGTGAATCTAAATTTAAGGAAGTTCCATAGTGAAGAGTTGAGGTCAAAACAGAAACAAATTA
Source organism: Anopheles merus (assembly GCF_017562075.2). Lineage (NCBI taxonomy): Eukaryota > Metazoa > Arthropoda > Insecta > Diptera > Culicidae > Anopheles > Anopheles merus. Next base: position 58,724,136 of record NC_054082.1, read on the forward strand.
CACGATATAAAGTTTTTCATCACTTCATCAATCGTCAGTTTAAAATTGTGCAAAGTTATCATAATTTTGGCTAAGTTAGCATGATAAAGTTACAATATCACTTATTTTGATGAATTAAACACAACCAAAATTAAAATTGCAATATGCAAATACTTAGTTTTCATGATCACTCTTGATGATATAAAACTCCTCTTTGCAAAATGGTGCTTTGCTTGAGCGACAGTTTGTCTCATACGGTAGTTTTAACCAAGAGAATACTGCAAAAGGTGTCAGTGGCTCGTGATGTAATATTCATTTCTTCGCTGACCAGAGCGCAAAACAAGCATAACATATAAATAAATAAATTGGCAGCACTTTAACTAAATGAGTTTCATATTAAATTTAACGATGTGGCAGTTTTTCAAAACTTGACGCAAAAAAGGCTATCGGCCAGACTTTGAGTCAATGGCGAGAAACAGCATAGCATGGTATGTAGCCTGAGGATTCAATAATAGCAGAAAACCAGATTCATCTTCTTTGCATCCATCGCAACCGTCATCTGCACAATCGCTCATGTATTGCTGCTTTTTGTCAATGAGTTAAGCACGAAAAGCGATATTGTGGTCCACTATGTTTATACATTCTTCTATCAATTTTCATGCCGTGATAACAAAAGATTACCTAACCACTCAGGTCGTTCTGTTATACCAAATAATACTCCATTCACTTCAGGATGTTCGTAGATGATTAGAAATTCTTTAACTCTTTTACAATCATAAGACATCGATGTCTAAATATGTCAATATAATACTATTATGAATATAAAGTAAGAAAATATTTCAAAATTTTTGTTCAGATATAAATTTGCTATCATCGACATATGTTTTTTGCTTTCGCATTTTATCAATACAATGAATGAAATCAATACAATGACTAAATTAATGAAGAATTTTGAAAGAGCAAAACATATTTCCCTTGTTCGTGAAAGGATTAAAATAAGCTGACAACTTAGTTATGATTGTCGAAATTAAAGACTTAACTTGGTTCGGTAATATTTCTTTTCATTATACCATGTAATAAAACGATGTGGAATTATTGAGATGGATTGAAACATTGATACAGTTCAGTCATTGTGTAACTGTTTTAGGTGCAGATACAGATATACAGGTACAGATATTGACAAAAAAAGTCCTGGTGCAAATTTGTGTGTCCAACCTATAAATTTGATTAAAGGCTTAACAGTAAGATTATTATGCTCCTATCTACACACGGGACAGGTCAATTTCACTTGTTTCAAGGATTTTAAAATAGCCTTTACCAACCTTGACTTAAGATTTCATTATTTCTAGAGAAAATAATGGGTTCAACTACTATAGAACTCTTTGATTGAACATAAAAGACAGTAGAGTGTAACAGGACAAAAATGAAACCAATAAAAGGAACCGCAAAAAGGTATAGTCCTTGCTGAATAATTTGTTGCTGGAAAAAAAGAATCATACCACATTACCAAATATAGTACCAATAGGACGAGTGAACATAAATGAAGGTCAAATCTGTGCAGTCTTAAATCAGACCATAAATTCAAACAATTTCTCAGCCTTTCCGTTACCTGTGCAATGGTGCAGTAATGATAATAGTTTTGAATGGGTATGGGTAAATGAAGGGTGCTGGAAATGGTAAAGGGTAAGCGTACCAATTGTGATAATAGTAAGAATATTTCTCATAGTGTACAGAAATAATTTCTTTACGACAAGAAGTTAAGTAAATTGTCCTAGTTTTAAAATGTTTTCCTGAGTCAAACGAATTATTTCAATCTTAAATGAATCAGTTCCGTAAATTGGTTCACCATCAGGGGTTTTTGTAATTTCATATCATTTCATTGACGCTAGAAAAGACTGCAAAGCACGAAAATAATAATTTGTCAATAACAAAATCATGAAAAATGTTATTAAAATCCAATGCGTTTTGTTGTCCGTTAACATTTGTTGTAGTTTTTAGCATAGAGCCAATAAAGGAGTTGTAAAAAACCTGTTTTCTATAGTCCTATAACCATCTTCCTTTTCTCCTTTTCTCATTTGGCACAACTTAGTCGGTCTATGCCTCCCTAAGCCGCTTATATGATTTTCATCTGTGTATTATTGGTGACTTATAGCAGTCAGTCCAGTGTAAAGGAATTCAGTAAATACAGGGTTTGAATCCATGGTGGATATGTTATTTCGTCATACTAATTCTCAGCATTACGTTTGCATAAAATCTGTTATAAATCCGTAAAAAAATATCTTGTTGTTCTGGAATGGTTGGCAAAGATTGTTGTTGGAAGAATAAATATCTAATATTGGTCATATGTTTATTTATAAATTTGAATAGAAGCAAACTATGTCTTAAGCAGAAAAAATTGAAATCTAAATGGAAACCTTACACTATATGTGGCTTGATTTTTTTATCGCAATTATAAACAATATTACAAACTATGTATCAGAAATATTGAAAAGTTATGGTTCAAGTGTTTTAAGACCGATAGCATTTTCAAAATATTCAAACATGATTTTTTCTTAAGACTTTTCCATGTGTTGTACTGTATGATACTTCAGCATTTGGTGTAGGCTTTTTCATAGTACTATACAGTATGGTACTTTAGCATTTGGTGTAGGCTTATTTTGTGATATTCCATAGGTGCTCCTTATCACATAAAGACTAGCGTGTTTTTCATATCCGTTGATTGAGTGTTGAGCTGTGTCGTGAACTGACAGAGTGATCAATTTTCTGTCAGAGACTCGTCACCCCGTCGTATTAGGTTATATGGCTTTATGTTTCTGCTCCGTTTAAGTAGGTGCGTGTGTCCTGAACCATCAGTACTTAGCTGTCTTTTTTACTAGGATGAAATACGAACGAATCGTAGAGTTGCTCAAAAGTATTTGTAAAACAAACTTTTTTCCTTGAGATTTTGTGTCAAACAGGCATTTAAACATTTTGTGTTGTCTCCAAACGTAATCAAAATCAGGGATATCTTTCATAAGACCAAAGGTAGCAGAACTTTCAAACACATCAATTTCAGATCAGCTAGATGGACACATAAACTTAATCTATTGCTAGAAAGTTGTTGAAGAGGATGTAGCACAAGCAAAATAGAAAATTGAATGACAATAGTACAATTATTTTGTGTAATAGAAAATGCATTGTTCGTTTTTTCTCTGTAACATTGACCGATTATACGAAAGAAAACAAAAAGACGGACAATGACATTCGGATTAATGCTGTTGGAGCAGGGTGTATATTTTATAGTATGCTCCTGAATTTCCGTAAGACCATTCACACCCAAAAGCGCATGAGAGTGTAACTATAGGCGATGGTAAACGGGAATTACGCAGAAATAATTAGCAAAAAATATACTAATCGAGAAACTAAGCCGGTGTGATGGTTGTATTATTTGTGCGCATAGTTCATTTTATCATAGCTAATTTTAAAAGTAGAGCATCAACGAAGAATATAAGATGGATTTGTAGAATTGGTTGTTTGGTACTGAGAGCCATTACATGTTTTTATCTTTCTGCTGTTGTACCATGTTCGCGTTGTTGAAGTTTAAATAATATCGTACAATAGATATGACTGCAAACATTAAACGTGTACGAAAATGAATGAAAAGTAGTTGAGTTTTTACATACCCACACAATTATTTCACTGCTTCGAAATGGTTAGGTGATTAAGGTGATGTAAAATTCGTTTTTTAGAATAAGTGTTGTATTTATAGCTTGGCATGATCATGTTGTAATGAAATGGATTAATGTACAATTAAACAAACCGAAGATTGTATAATAAAGCTTTAAGTAAATGGTTCATATTTTTTGGATTCATTACATAATAATAAAAAAAGCAATTACATTAAAAAGTTTTTAAAGAATGTTCCAGTTTTAGAAGCTTTACAAATCACAGTAACTATCAAAAATAAAAATAAAATCCAGATGACAGTCTCTCAATTGTTTTTGGAGCAAACCTTTCTTCGCGTGTAGCACATGTGCAACACAGGGTATAAAGACAAGAAAAATTGTTTTAATAAATGATTATTTCTGATGTTCCTAGTCAGATACTATGATTTACAAACGCCAGGCAAAATATTTAAGCTTAAATCTTAGGTTGTTGGAATTTCCTCACAACACATGCCAATGAATAGCAGAATTTCACAATGATGATTTAATTTGAATGTTTCTAGTAGTGTTATAAGACAATGAATTAGCTAAAACTAAAATCTTTTTAAGTGTAATAAAACGGACTACATAATGACTTACCTTGAATTATTATGATTTTGAGATTAAAATCTTGTTCGAGTTCAAAATGAAATTTTCAATATAGAAATGCACTCTTTCACTTTCAACTACATTGACTCGTATAGACACAAATCGGCAGATATTTTCATAGAGCATTTATAAAAGACGCAATAAGCGACTAGAGATGAAGACGAAATGAAAAAAATCTAATATTTGTTTTTTTTGCTAGCTCTGAGTCATTCGCGAAATATTTCAACATATGAAATATTTCGTAATGGCTTCGTTATCTGAACATGATTCCGAATTTTCTTCATCTTGTTTTGTTGTAAAATAGGCGTGGTAAAGTGTGTTACACCTGCGCAGTAGGCGTGGTTCAATGATTCAACGATCTTTACGATTTCGTCGAAATGTTGCAGAATATTGTTTTCATGCTTTGAAATTTGAATTTTGTTTTTCGCATTTATTACTTTCTGGCTGCCTTCGGAACTTAGTTGTATGTACAAATTTAGTTACACATTTGTTGTTTTTTTCTTTGTTTCACTTGTTGTGCTCACGTGATAAATTTTGTGTCAATCACGGGATGGGACATGTATTTGCTGTCACTGTTTGAATTTTGTGTGTATCAGCAATAAGTAAATTACTGGACCTTCTCTGCAAGGTTGCTTTTTCTGCTCTTATGCTAAATGGTTAAATTCTGTGGGCATCTAATACATCCAATTTCGTCGGCCAACTCCTGGTAAACTGCTTCTTCCAAAATCAAGTTAAAATAATGTTGTAGATTTTGTCCCCTATTATCATCATGATATTTTTGCGGCAATTACATTAAGGAAAAATTGTTACGGAAACAGTTTTTACATACTTCCACTTTCATATTTCAATCAGAGATTTCACCCCAATTTTCATGTCACTTGGGCGCAACTAGTACTGCTATTTCTAAAAAAAAAGAAACAAAACGATGGCAACAAACATTTCCTAGAGTTTGTTCCGATCATCCAAGATACATATTATCATTTCGTTTTGCTTTACAGTTACACAGTCCCTTAAAGGCTAACAGTTTTTATTTTTATTTTTGTGCTTGCTTTATTTGTTTTTGTTGCTTTTTTCAGAACGGCTTATTTCAGCGATCGCAAATTAAACCACCAAATATTGTTATATTTATAAATTACTGTTATTTTTCGGTTTGCTTTTCTACTTTCAATGTATCATTGTTTACGTATATTCGATTTTTGGAAATTAGGCTTCTGAATGATCCCTTATGTTTTGATTTTGATGAGTTGAACATTGTGCCAACATTAGACAGACAAGTAGAAAAGTTTAAATTCCATAATATCACAACAAAATAAATTTACCTGCAACTTACAGATTCACACATTCATGTGAGATGATAAAACTCTAACCCATCCAATTTTGTTTCTTATTATCCTGAAAACGTAATTTAAAATAATGTATACAATTAGTGTCAAGTAAATTTTACTATTTAAATAGCACAGTAAATAGCGACTGTAAGATTTTTGTACAAAATCGTATACAACGTTACCGGTTCCTTTTCATCATTTTGATCTCAGGCGCATAGCATGAGACGGTAAATTACCAAAATTTATTCAACGGTGCATTTATTTATAATGCACATTCATCTCGAAGGAGAATATTGACCAGATTCCATTTTCCTTAACTATTATTCCACTGGGTGTTTTATTATGTCTTAAGGAATAATTCAATTTTTTTGTTATTTGAGACATTTAAAATTATGTTGTCATTGTGTTTGTGTATTCACTTTCGCTTGTTACCAGTTTGTTCTACTATTTTGTTTAATGAGCGAGTAACTAAAGCATGTCTTGATAATAAATTACGCTCATATTTCTAGATGCGTTGTTATTGTATCAGAATAACAGTAAAACATTTCATGAAGAAAAAAAAACAAACAAACAATGAATTGCAGGGTATTGCAAATAGCTGAACAGAATACAAAAACTCATGAATTGTTGATGATTACTATGAAAACTATGATGCTGATAAAAGGAGCTTAAAAAACATAATTATTCTATTGACTTTGGTATGAGTTCATTTTGGGGGTTGTTGCTTTGAAATGTTGTTGTTTATTCGTGGCTTAGAAAAACATGTAGTTCAAGAGAATTAGACAACATATTTCTAATGCTTTATGCTATGTACTCTGAGCCATTCTGCTTACAGAAATACGAATCGTCGCTGTAATAGTGAATTAAAACGATGTTTGCTTTACTCAATGTCACATTTACAATATGATCATATTATACCAATACACAGCAACTGGATCGAATTTGAAAATTTCAAATTTTTACTGTGACAATCAAAGTGAAGTCTTGAATCGAATTCATACAATTGTGATCCATGTTTTTGGTAATGCAAGTTGTTTGTTGATGTTACATGAGGACCAAGCAGACTATTTGTTTTCTCTCTTATATGTTTTCAGTTTTCGAATCAGTTTTCCAACATTAATCAGATGATGATCTTTCTGGATTCAAATTATACGTATTTCACTTTTTTGTTCACAACAATTATAAGATAATTGTATACATTTGTCTCTTTTTGTTTAATTATAATTAGTCGCACCACAACATATGGATGAAAATCCTTATTCCTCTAAGAGAAATGGTTGCGGTCACTGACGCAATTTTGTACATTCATATGAGTTAACCCAGTTCTTTCCTTTTTATTATCTGATTTGACCTTTCTTTATACAATTCCATGATGATTTTTTTCTATGACCTCGTTTCGACTACACATCGTCATTGGAACTACTGTGTTAGAGTAGTCCATGTTTATTAGAAATCCTTGTACACACAATTTGTTTTCTTTGATAGTGTACAACCTACTAGTAACAGTTTATGTTTAATTTCAATGTAGTAATTTAACGACCTGCTGGCCATTTTGCGTGTTTATGTATGAAAGTCAATTCTTATAATTGTTTAGTTCTGTCTTTAAAATTAAGTTTGAGGTCACATAAGTTGTTTTTATTACATTGCGCATTCCTAATATTTTCCAGCCCAAAATACATTTGATTGATCGCTACATGATCCAATGAATTCATATTCGATGTGTTGCTTACTTTAGCTAGTACAACGAGATTATAAATGTATGTGATTAATTTCAAATACAAAACCATAACCACCATGTATGTAAATAAAATGATTGTATTGGAGCTCAAATAATTCGATAGGCAAAAGAATAGTAACACACACTTGAAACACACACCGTTTTGTATTCATGTCACTGCGAAGACTCAAATTTTTGATCCTAGATCGTTAATTTAATGATGGAGGAACTCGATTCCGATAATCTGCAAACACGCGGACGGCAGTTACTCCTATTTGTTTTTTGGTACGAGAAGTAATTACTGTTGCTTTGAACGATTCTCGACGGTACCGTGCCGTTTTTATGCTGGAGACTGCGGTGGTGTCATGTCATTCTCATCACCCGAGCCCGGTTCACCTTTGGTTTTGTTTTCTTTTTTCCACTTCATTCGTCGGTTCTGGAACCAGATTTTGATTTGGCGTTCAGTCAAGCATAGAGCATGTGCAATTTCAATTCTTCGTCGTCGTGTTAAATAGCGATTGAAGTGAAACTCTTTCTCCAGTTCCAAGGTTTGATAACGGGTGTACGTTTGTCGCCCACGTTTTCGTTCTGGAAAAAAAATATAAAACGATAAACAATATTATTGAAATATTCATGTTTAATTGTTTTTCTGTAAGTCAATTGAATAATGGAAATGAATGAGATGCTTCTAGTATGGCATTATAAGGACAAACAAAGGATGGTGCACTACTAAATCTTAAAATTAAGCGATGTAATAATACTAGTAATAATAATAATAATAATAATAATAATAATAATAATATAATAATAATAATAATAAACAAAATAAAAATAATAATAATAATAATAATACTAATACTTAAAATAATAATAATAATAATAATAATAATAATAATAATAATAATAATAATAATAATAATAATAATAATAATAATAATAATAATAATATAATAATAATAATAATAATAATAATAATAATAATAATAATAATAATAATAATAATAATAATAATAATAATAATAATAATAATAATAATAATAATAATGATAATAATGATAATAATATAATAATAATAATAATAATAATAATAATAATAATAATAATAATAATAATAATAATAATAATAATAATAATAATAATAATAATAATGATAATAATGATAATAATATTAATAATAATAATAATAATAATAATAATAATAATAATAATAATAAAATAATAATAATAATAATAATAATAATAATAATAATAATAATAATAATAATAATAAAAATAATAATGATAATAATAATAATAATAATAATCATAATACTAATAACAATTATAATACTAAAAAATATTAATAATTATAAAGTTCTTTAGAGCATTTGACTAAAATTTTTATTCAAACACGTAGAATTTTTACATTTATAAGGTGTTGGGAAAACAACATTTTGGTTGATACTCCAGTCTAAACTTATACGTCTACAGTTTGTACAATATGAGCATTATTAAAAGCATCTGAAATTTAACAATAATTCTTCTGCTTAGTATATTGCTGATTGCTTCTGATTGATTTACGTTCCGCAATCCCGAGTATGGTTAATGTTTTCAAGCATCGTGCCGCGGGCATGTGATTGACTTACATCATATAGTAAAGTGGTCCGCTGACTTAGCATGAAAATACACGAACCGAAATTTCGCATTTGCGAAATCAAAGATGAACTGCATATAACAATTGTTGCGAAACAGCATCCGGGATTGCGGGCGCGGAAAATTAACAGTTAAAAGATATACATTGGTTACACACCAATACCAAACCTAAGGATTTCTTCTTCTTTGATGCCACAACCCTTGACGTGTATCCAGCCTGTATCAATAATGGGCATGCTCTCAGAGACTATTGATTACTCATAACAGTATAATCAGTTCAACGTATGGACGGCACAGTCAATACAGGGCTTGATACCGGCCGATGACGGTGAAGTGAGTTGACGACTGTAACACTGGACCATCCCAGAAGAGAAGATTTTCAGCCTTAATAATTAAAGCCTTCAAAATGTAAACAAAACTTATAAGGTTTTTTGGATTTGTTAGATGTTCCTTCATATAAGTTGATCGATTTGGTTATTGAAGTACAAGTATTGTCAGGAAAGATACAAAACAGTTTTAAACGATGTAATGAAATATAATGTAAGATGCATCACTCATTTTTGATTGAAACATATTTCTACTGAAACACGTCTGAAGATTGTTAAGTTAATTCATCGAATGGAACTAGCCATTTAAAAATTTATTACACTTTTGTGAAAATGTTATTAACACATACCGTTTCAATATCTTAATCCACTGCCATAAAAAAATAATAAAACAATGCCACTTAAGCGACTCATTCAAGGGTTTTCTAAATTATGCTCAATAATGCTACTATTTTTTGTACCCAGGAAAAAAGAACTCTTGTTTGTTGTGTATTATTATTGATTTCGTTATTCCAATAATTTCAAGTAATGCACATGAAAGTTATTAGTAACACAAAAAAAAATCGATCGATAAATCAAGTTTACATATATATCACATGCAATTTTGTTTCATTTGCATCAGAAACATGCTTGGTTCTAAACATTCCTGAAATATTTTGACGAATAATTAAAAAAGGCATATAAATATCTAGAGTAATGTAAAGAATAAAAATTACTATTGAAATAACTTAATTTTTTTAAGGTAAAACGATGTATACGGTCTATAAAGCTATTAATTTTATTTATGAACAATGGCCAACATCTTTCAAACCTTAACATGCAAAATTTGCATATCCAGCGGTCTTAAGAGGAATATCAAGATATACCATTTTCTGAGGATAATGTTACTTTTATTTCAAATATGAATGATTTAGACATGCAATAAACTTATACAAAGATATTGAGTAAAAAATATTGTTCTTTTTTACCCGAAAAATGTTTATCTTACTTTACCGTCGATCTGTGATCCTGCTTTCTTATTGTTTAATTCAAATATCTTCTCTTTTCAATTCTTGGGAATGAGAAGTAGAAGTAGAAGTATTAGAAGAAACTGATGAAGCTTGATGTTCCGTTTTTTTTTTGAGAAAAACAAAATGAAGGGAAATAAGCTCTCATTCTTCACTAAGCAAGGATAGGAGTTTCACTGGTAGCGGATGGAGAAAAGTGAAAACAATCGGTTTTTGGGCCATGGTGGTGGTCATGTTTGTACTCCAGTCGGCTGTCAAATATGTTGATATGGGTCTATCATCTAGGCTCTTTGCAAACGATTCACCGCATCGGACCGAGCATACACGTCCTTAGAATAACGAAAAACGATAGGGGACATTGGGATGGGCCAAGTCTTGCGCTGTTGACGATGCTTATTATTCATCTCTTGTACGCAGCTTTCTTTTCACAGGATGTGAGTAGAAGAAAAATACTGGTTTTAAGAAACCCGAGGCATTTTTTAGATTTCGATTCGTATGCCTTTAAACGCTCGAACCTGTCAAGCTTTGAAAAAGGAAGTGTATTCCTTCGCATTGGGAATGTATTTTTAGACTGGTTGTGTTTGGTTACCCATCGATACTATATGTAAAATGTTGCTTTTTCAGTTCATAAGCAAAAAGAGCTAAGAGCAAAAAAGTCCAAATAAACCATAGTGCAGCATTCACTACACAAGCGAGCATTGATTAGGCTGAATGTTGCACATATTTAAATAGTACTGAATATTGACCTGTATTTTATGTATTTTGTTAACACTTGCTATGGACAAAATTGAACTTTAGATTTGCTCTGATTTGATCTCACATGCTTTCATTTTATTACATCTATCCATTTTATCATCTTCAAAGTATAAAAAACTAAAAATTATAATTAAATGTACATTTCGTTCATTCGTTGTGTACACAATTTTGAAAACGTAATCATCGACACGTAAAAAAATCAATAATCGTTTGATCCGTATTTTATTAACAATATATACAAAACCAACCAATCCAACAAACCATTCACGTAGAAATTTGGACTAGAAACTTAAACTAAAAGCCTCTAGCAAAAGCTAAGAGAATTGCAACACTTTTTTAAGTAGTTAATTATTTTCTGTAAGCTTCAGGAAGTAAAAGTTAACTTTTAAGTGCTACCATACAGGAAAGGGATAATAAAGTTCACAGACCCTCAGAACACAACAAGCTCCCAGAAGCATTCAGTACCCAGCAAGAAATGAATATTTAATAACATGCTAATCGAGGACAGCGAAAGGTACCATATTATCTAGTAAGAGCATTAAATGAGTAATTTTGCTGCGTTTTGTGCTGTTCCCATAAACATCTCATAGGGGTAATTAAAAGGGTATTATACACTCCGTGGATTGACGCATTCACACATGAGGCTGAGACTGAATTCAAATGCGGTAAACAAAATTTCTTGATGGTATGTTTGTTGAGAAAATACGTCATGTGACTGAGAAAATATTTATGTTATATACACAAACATTAAACGCTATTTAAATCCGGCTTTACCAGCTAGTTTTCATGAGTTTAATAAAGCCTAATCATGGATGAGATTCTTCTTATTTTTTGGCACAATTACCGTTGTTAGTAATTAAAAGAATGCCTGTATCACCAATGGGCTTAGCTATCGGTGACTTATTGATTACATATAGCAGGATATTGAGTCCTACGTATGGGAGGCATGGTCCATATGTGATTTGAACCTATGATAGGCATGTTATTAAGACGTTTGAGTTGACTACTGTATTACGGGACCGACCCAAATGGATTAACTAGGACAGCGATCGGTTTGCCGATCGGTTTGCTAAGCCTCGCGAGCCGCATGCTGCTGTTTGATATCGAGAGAGCGTCTCTAAAAAGTTCATATATTTCATAAAACATGTTTACTCTTGGTTTAACAATTTGGCCTTTCACGTGAAGCTTTACGAACATTTTTGTATAATTTGGCTATTTTGGTCGCCAAGTTTGCCGGCAGCTTAACTAGGAGGTGCTTCAATGAGGAGAATATTCAACTAGGAGATGCTTCAACGTTTGAATAATTCTAAAGAATAAATTGAATATGAACCATGAAGTATACCACTTACTGTAGTGTCATTAAAGAAAAGTTGAATACTTCAGTTGAAAGTTTTCAACACATTGTAATTTTTTCTTCTAAAGTCTTCGGTTACAGTTTTAAGTATTGCGTTAGCTCGTAAAACTCTCGTTTTAAGTTTTATCTAAACACCACCATTTGCTAAACCGTTAACTATATATGTCTAGTTTTAGTTATTTTGCACAATACTACCGTTGGAAATAATCAACTTTCACTAACAAGCATAAAAAGTTCTCTAAACAGCATTTACCAAAAATTTGAGTTTTAAAAACTAAATGATCCCAAACTGAAAACAAAAACATTAAAAACACAATTTACAAAAGATTGTCTGAAAATGATCAATCACACTGAGCAACTGAAAGAATCGATTCAAACTACACAAAATGTTAATATGAAACAAATGTTTAATTTTTTTTATTCCTGAGGATAAATCATTGAGTTTGACGTTATCATTACAATTTGCTGTGAATAATCACAACGTCTTGATTACGTGAAGTCGTTACGCAAATAAACTAATACATTTTAAACATAAGTTTTAATTAATTTGTGTTAAATTGAGTTTAAATTAAATTTGATTTTACATGATACAAATGAAAAAGAGACGTAATTTAATGTAAAAATAGTATGCTTCACTATATTATATTATGTTATAATATATTGAAATGGTTATATGATAGTTATATGATATTATAGATTATTGGATGCAAAGCAATGATGAGGTAAGAAGAATCTTACCTTGTACATAGGCTTGAAAATGGAACACTTTGGCATGGAATGCCAAATGGAAGACTTTCACAGTTTCATTTTTTATTTTTTATTTTTGTCTTTACTTTCAAAGATCTAAAACGTTTTGATATATGATATTTAGTTTCTATCTTCTTTTCCGATACTTATTCTGCAGTACTCAATGTATACTTGTGTAAGTGAAAAATATTGAAAAGTGTATAAGCCTTGTTGTACAAGGCTTGTTGGATGAATAATATAATATAAACTATAACGTAAGTTAAAGGAAAGATTGGACACACTCTTTCTACCGTTTTTTTCTGAATGCCCGATTTTCCGACGCATGAACGCAAACCGAAGGGATGCTTCACACACTTCAACGCATACATGTTCGCTTTCCCCGTCCATAAACGACGCTGGTAGTAGCATTTATCAACATCGGAAACACAATCAAAAGAAATTTTTCATCAAATTTCCTCCTACACATTGGAAAGAATCGGTGTCATGTGCGGATTGGGTTTGCTTCTCTTAGTTGAATACTACACGCTGATGAACTAAGAAAATTCAAGACATGATTCCTAACGTCCAAATAAATTGTTTGCACTTGTAAGAAAAAGGATGGTAAGCAGAATGTAGATCACATTGCAAAAGAAAATGAAATATTTTAAGGGTTCACTTTGCGGAGTTTCAGATTGTATATGCAAGACTACAATTTCACAAGGTGCAATAGGTTCTGGGTAATCATGATGTGCACGGATAGGAGCCATCATCAGGAGTGCATCGAATGTTACTCACCAGCTTGATTGCTTCGGTATCACCTGATGGCGTTTTAAGACTCTCGGTTGAAGATACCCTTTTTGCTTCCACAACGCATGTAGGAGTCCAACTCATTTTGAAAATGAGGATAAGTTACATTAAGATGACGTATGAAGGTGTACAAAGGTAATCTTACAATGTATGGTCGGGATTATGTCATGGTAGTCTTCACAAAGATGACCTAAGAGGCCGCTTTTCTCAAACTCATGAATTGTTGTTACCATATTATATCAATAAATAAAACAGCATCGAATATTATAGCAAATTACCATACCGTCTTTGAAACTAGAGCCTATGGTTAACTTTACGTGTGTTTATCTGTTATTTTCTTTCAGCTTTACTTCTGCAATGTGTGTATTATACCTGATTGAATGCAACAGTGTTTTATACGTGTAAATAGCAAGTAATTTGCGATAGCCAACTTGAAAGGCTGTAAATTACGCCATAAATTGTATTGAAAATGAGAATACAGAATTGAATGTATTCCGCATTTGAGAGCAATACCCTTGTCAACTTTGTTGGTAAGAACCAACTGAACCAAAGAAGAACCAAAATGGAACAAACAGAAACAAAAAGGGAATTATAGAAAGCCAAGCTGGTACTACGGATTTCCTTCAAGCTTAAAATGCAAAACTGGGTGTAAAATTTGCATTGATCCGGTAAAAGTAGAGCACGCATCGCATTGTCAGTCAGACGTAGGATATCGCAGCATGCAAAAAAGGTCGATGGGACATCCCACAGAGCTGGCAGTCGTAACTTGAAATAACATAACCTAAGGTCGTACATACTAGAATGACCGAACATTGTTTCAAGAAACAATTGCTCAATCATATCCTGCTGGTTTGTTGGAAAGGATTTTCCTTAACAAATTAAAAGAAAGTAACGGATCGAACATACCACTGGTAAGCTACAATATCGAACATGCAACAAAAAGTTAAAAATCTCCAAAGTTATACAGCAAAACATTTGAATAATGTCTTTGTGATCTTGAATTATGCTTATTGTAATTTAGCTTGACAAAATTATTATACAGTGAAATCTCTCTAAGGTCAATTTTTAAAGGACCGTCAGCTTAGAGAGATATTCATTGAAGAAAACTATGAAGTATCGAATAAACCGTGGGAAAAAACTGATATCCTTTGATCAATATTTTTGTGAACTGTCATGCAAAAACTCACCTTGCCAAATCGCATATGCAACTAAAATCATCTTGAATAGAATTAAAATGTATGCAATATGACGGGACCTTCAATGTTTAACTTCAATAATTCATCTTCAAGAGACTCCATCTTAGAAGGATTTCACTGTATATATGTTTTTGTTGTATTTTAGTTAAACACTTCATGCACTGTAGAACTAAAGAAAGTTATACATGTTCTTATTTGTTTTATTGAAAATGGTGTAATTTCGATTTCGAAATTATTTTAACAATTGACAATGATTGCTTTATTTGAAAAATTGTTTTACGTGTTGTATTGTGGTTTCTAATGACCAAAAACTCAAGACATTGTTTTAAACATTTTGGTTTAACAAAATGGCAGACCAAAGTCCTTAGAATCCTTTACATAGTTTTTCACACATTCGAATCAACTAAGTATCTTGCTTAATGATTGATGTTGAAATTATTTGTTTCATTTCAGGTGAAACGCTCCTCCTAGTGAATGCCTTGCGCCCAATAACAACTCTAGGAACGAGAATTATCATTAATGTATTTGGAGTATACCGGTACAATGAAATTAAAACCTGTCAATCAAAAACCATCAGTGCCTTCACAACAAAATACATAATAACTACTTGGTACGCACTCACTCTACACAAGCTGCCTAATGATCATGTACATTCTTGGTAGTGGGGCAAATCGAGGCTGAAGAAGATGGACGATTGTGAAGCATAAAATTAAAAAATCATTAGGAGGCCATTTTGACACAATACATTTGACGCATACACGACATTACGTACTGGTTTAATGATTAAGCTGAAAATTGACTTCAGCTAGATAGCTCAAAATGGCTCAACCCTTGTGGTAGGATTGTAATCGAAAAATAATTCGACTGATCATGTGTTGGCGTTTACTTCATTCCCAAAAGAATCCCCTATCTTCCAATTATGCATTTTGATGTCAGGGATACACATACATTTCATTAAGGTAAGTTTCCCTGACTAGTATTATAAAACATCTGAAAAAAAAAACTAACCAGACGAGAAATTTAGCGTAAATTTTAAATAACTTTGCTTCTATCCTTTCGTTCTTCTCACAGTAGCAACCACAAAATGTTCTGCAATGTGTAGCAGAGAAAACCCTTAAGCAATACACAAATAAAAAGGTAGAAATATATTTTAACATAATCGTTCTTCAAACATTTAAGTATAAGAAAAGAGGGTTCACAGTGAACAAAAATCAGATAGTTCTATTACAGCCAGATTTTCTTTTTGTTGACATAACGACCTACGCGGTCTTGTCGGCCGATATAGGTTTTCGAGATTTATTTAAGTCAAACAGCCGGGTATGAGACTTGAACCCACAACGTGTATGTTGAAAATTCGTTCGAATTGATGTACCATGGGACTGCCCCAAGAAATAGATCATGCAAACCTTTTGCCTAAAGCAAAACGATTGTGGGCAAAACGGAACTGAACTGTCTCCTTGATATTAATATGAATAAAATTATTGTTTCATTGCTTAGCTCAATCGTTGTGGGAGCTATTTATGAGCCTTACGAGATATGCAATGTCCACCATCAAATCGCAGGAGTACGATTCTGATTCCATGTATAAATACAGCAAATGTAGGTATACATCATAATTATAGACAATGAAAAAAAAAATACAAAAACTATAGTACTTACATTAAAACTTAAAAAAAAATCACCCATTTTGTTAGCTTACCGAACTGGCTCCTCATCCAAGGATATAAAGGCGACTGAAGACCAGAGCTAGCATTTTGGCTATTTGGCGGAGCTTGTTGTCCTTGATGGAGTGGAGGAGGTTGCTGATGCATCATATTTGGCTGCTGTGTTACACCCGGTGGACCTCCCCCCGCGTTCGTATACATTGCCATGTGTTGTGGGGTTTGATGTACTTGTTCAGGATAGCATTCCTGGAAAAGCAAACAACAATCATATGAAAAGTTATGCAGCAAACGTAACAACAGCTCTATACAAACAATTTGCTTACTTGATCGTACTATGTAATTAACACATATTACAATTATAAGTGTAAACGCTTATTAAAAAATATTTGGAAACTAAACAGTTATAAATTTATGGTTATAAATAAATATGGTATGTAAAATATGGATGAATGGCAGATTTAAGCGTTAAGTTAGCGAATGGCGTTAAGTCCAGAGTGCAAAACTTCAGTAATTCGAAAAATATCGAAACCAATGTTATCAAAAACATTACTTTGGTTTTCCGATTTATTTAGTGGTTTTATTAATTTTGATTCAAAACTAGTATTTGATATACAAATCATTATTGGAGTACCAGAAATTACTCAATTGGTAGTTTAGGAAGATAGTACATAATACACTGCTTTCCAGATTAGTTCCCAGCGAGAAACAGCATTATTCAACAATCGCGGGATGTTTTTTAACACCCCGAATGTCGCAAATAATGACAGCTGGGCAAAACATCTTGAAAGTGTTTAATAATGTTATTTCTATCGATAACATATTCGGAAAACGGTCTAAGAAGAGTTGTAGGACAAAATAATAAGAGACGATATGGCGTAAACAATAAATAGCAAAGATGTTTCGTTAATAAATGAAAACATAACATCTTAAACAAACTAACAAGGCATTTGCAATAACAACCTGGATTACTTTTCAAAATACCGATTCATTCAATTGCCTGTTCAATTTACCTGTCCTTGCGAGTGACCCATATGGTGCTGAGGTATTGTCATTTGTGCTGTGCCCATATGATGCCCCATCTGATCCAGCGGAGGAGACCCATTCTCGGTCCCATACGTACCAAGCCCATTTGGACCGTTGCCAACGGCAGCCTGTAATTTACAGCTCGCATAAACGATAGGTTGCTGTTGCTGGGGTTGTACTTGCGTCTGCTGTAACGGATTGCCGTTGGATTGAGGAGGTATCACGCCACCCACCTGACTTGACGGACTGTCTGCCCTCGCGTATCCCGCTGGATCCATTGTTTGTTGATAGTAACCCATTCGATCGTAGGGAGGAAACCTCGGATATGGTGGCATGTTTGCCTGGTTCGCGTGGGCTTGGTTATGATGACTGTACATCTGTTGACTCGTGTCCAGGCCGTCCACTCCCGTCCCCGGGTAGTGGCCGTGCATATCTGAGTTCATATAGGAATTTGTGAAGTATGATGTCATACTTTCACAGTTATTTGTACTCATAGTCATGGTGAATGTTTAGCTTTTGTCTTTGGATTGTTCTGACTGATTGAAAAATTTGCAAGTGAATATGACAGTAACGATTATTTGACCAGACAACTTAGCTCCGTTAGCTACACCAATGTGTCTGTCGCATTGAGCAAATGAGTATCATAAATCCATGAATTTGTGTGGAATTTGATGTTTAATTTCTTCCTCACAATTGGTAGCATAAAATACAAAAAGATATCACATGAAAATGCGTAGCTATACAGTCGTCGCTTTGGTTTTGGGTCCACCGAATCCTATCGAACAACACTGATGCCTTCGTGAATGTTCCAAGAGAGAACTGGCTACTAATGGATTGGGTTTTTGATCTCCAACTATGTCATTGAATGGTGTTTGCGATGTTCCAATCATATGATTCAAGAATCGACGCGATATCGCCAAGAGCACTTATAGATGATTTCTTATCACTGTAGCGAAATATATCGTAATGTAAATGTATCGTAACACGTTCAAAAGGTGAGGACTTTTTCAGCTATCATTAGCTAAACGCATATACAATGGTAATCAAAAGCAACCTGAACCTTTTGTAGCTGTACCAAAATGAATTAGTGGATACGCAAATATTAGAAAGATTATCAGAGCATAACTGGTTGTTCGTTTCACAATTTTATGTTGTTGTAATTCGTTCGATCAGATGGATAAAGTTGTAGTCATGTTTTATTGTTGTTCTGCTATGTGCTTGCCAAACGACGATGCTCTTTGGCTTTGGAGCTATGGATAGAAGGCGAGCAGCAAACAAAAATACAATCGACGAAACTTAAATTCAAGCTTCAAAGCACTAATTTAAGTCAGGTCATCAAAACACATTTATACATAGCATACTACTATGTATAAGCTGTAGTGTGGATTATTGAGTTCTGAAAAGAAAAATAAACGGGAAAAATTAGTAAAAAATATAACAAATATTTCAAAACATAAAATATTTCTTAAATAATTTGCTTATAATACCGGACATCAGCTTGGATTAGCCTTTATTAAAATACTTTTTTTCTTTGTAGTACATTGGGAAATACGCCCGAACGTTTAATTCCGATGTGACACACTTAATTGTTTTAGGTCTACTTATTATTTAAGCAAAAGTCCAACGTATTAATTAGTATAATTAAGTATTTCCCTCCACGCATTGAAGGCTCTTGAACAAGGATAGTAAAATGATGTAATGTAGGGATGACTGAACAAATCTAAGAACCTTGTTCTTCAAATAACGACTGTAATAGAGAAAAACGATTGGATGTATGAATTATTGTTCTATACAAGATATATTTAATATTTTTTCTGTTTTATACATTCCTACTAGTTTTATATTTCATCAGAATATTCAAAGCTACATTGAACTCAACTAGGCCAACAATCCAGGGCAACTGACTGGCGATATGTTTTGTTTTACTAATGAGGGTATGTGGCATTTACAGCTGACTACTGTGTTTTCTGCGAAAGGAAACAGTCGAATAAGTACATATACTACGCTCATCTTTTACAAAAGGTTTGTTTGATTTCTTCTCAAGTTGATGTTGCTATGCGTGTTACGCATGTTCAAAAAACGTGACTTTGGCCAACGTAATGATTGAGAGACATGTCTAGCCCATAAACCGTTCAGTGAGCTTCTCCCTACGCTGCTAGCTCCGACCTCTACTTAAATGTACTTAAACCGTCTTGCCGATGGTTATAGTCTTAGTCATGTATGCAAGATGATTTAACGAAGTAGTACGAGCTTCGTCGTGTGAAATGGTCTACTTTTTTCATGAATTGAAAAATGTATAAACAAAATTCAGTTCTTTAAAACAAAATCATATAGGGTAATTTGCTATACATTGTTGTTTATCCAAATAACTATAAAACATTAATGAAAACCAGTATTTTTCGTGAAAATTGAGCATTTGTGCCTACTATTTTTTTTTTTTTTTTGAAGAGTCCTTATGTATTAAGTCGTTTTTAGAAGTCTTTAAAATATGAAAATATGAAAAAATTGTTATTCATTTCTAACACAATGAATGGATTTGTACATTAAGAATCGTTTGATTTTGATTGAAATCGAGCAAATATAGTTCATTCTCACGATTAGGTAGCAAACATTTTGATTTTTTTTTGTAGAACACTTATGCTTCGATCCTATTTATTGCACAGCCCAAAGTCTTCAGTGCCATCATACATGTTTTGCGGAATTCTGGCTTAATCCAAGGACAAACATGTAATGTAACAGCGTTTTGTAATGTGCTAAACACTATTCGATAAGGCACGCTCAGACACGGCATATCTGTCTTCGTGAATCTTTCCCCTTCCACCAGAAACAAGTGTCAAAAAAAGATTCGTCAATATTTTTGCGTTCACATGCCACGAATCTTAGCAGGATACAATTTTCGTAATTTAACAAAATAATTCGTACAACACCGGTTCTTGTAGTAAGAAATACACAATATACAACCGTTAGAACGTTTAAGACCAGGAAATAATCATAAACTAATGTTTAAGGATGAAAAAACACGATGTTTCTCTCAGCCTGTCAAAAGATGGCAAGCAAATATGTTTGTTATCCATCCAGCGATGGATAGCTTGAATGGCTTGAAAAAGATTCACCACAGTCTGCTTGACTCATTTGCTCCTACCTCAGTGAAAAATTTATTTCAATGTATTGGAATGTGTACGATATCTGACTATACAATGTGTAGTAAAATAATTGTGAATTTTGCTAAGAGTGCAACTATTGGGTTTTTGAATAAATTTAAACTTTGTTTTGTTTAGCTTTGTTTTGACGGAAGGATTGCTGCTTGAAAACTCGTGTAAAAATCACGGTTTTCCATGGTAACGAAAAAGTCGAGCAGAGTTTGGCGAATCATTTTCGTGAAATCCTGCTGTAAGCTGGATGGCACGAATCCTTGTTTGTTATTTTTTGATTGGTGCAAGAAAACTGTGCATTTTATTTATTTTATTTTTTATTATGATATTCCTGTGCATGGGAAAGCATTCGTTTAAAGATTTCTAGTGATTTACATACTGTAATAATGAATGTTAATGTATACACGTTCACAAAATCATCATTTTCGAATCCACATAAGAATCGTGTCATGGAAACGGAAAACGGAATTCGAAAGATTCGCCATCGAACAATCGTTTCGTGGAATGTTACCTATTTACCTTCTATGATATCTACTTTCTCCGATCTGAAGATTCTTACAGCAGTCTATTAAATTTAACATATTCTTACATCATACATCACATCAAACGAGATTGTATATTTCCTGCTCCTTTACAAGAATATAAAATCAACTTTTAAAATAAAACATCCGACATTTACGACAAAACACACCCGCATTTCAGTATGTCATGTCAGAACACACGTGATGCAGTATATCTTTACACACGTCGTTTTTATTTTTACCCTTAAATTAAAATCGTATGGGTAGGATATGAGCAGCAATTTTATAATACCAGAGCAATAATGTTCCTAGTCACATTTAATTAAATTTAATTAAATTTAAAGTAAGTGTAACTATGCTGGCCCTTGTGGGTTGTAAGCATACGTCTTATTCTAATATAAGCCAAATGAAAGTAGTTTATTAACTTATTGTGAAGCTTCATTAAGTATAATTTTAGCCATTTATATTACAATTTTTGAATTCACATTTGGACCAACTGAATA
Source organism: Anopheles merus (assembly GCF_017562075.2). Classification (NCBI taxonomy): domain Eukaryota; kingdom Metazoa; phylum Arthropoda; class Insecta; order Diptera; family Culicidae; genus Anopheles; species Anopheles merus. The sequence goes on from NC_054082.1 coordinate 58,746,116, forward strand.
TTGCCACTGAAATTATAAACTGTCTACATACATACCATGCTTTAGAAAAAAATTGCCTTACAAAATGTTTCAAAAAATCATACTATAAATGAATACTATCAATTGCATGATACAGTCGTCAACTCGTGTGTTCAGTCCTAGAAGAGACTGTCCCCCGGTAGCAAAGGACTGTCTATTCGGCGGCGTAAATGATGTACAGGTCAGCATGTCCGCGTAGGATGTTATACCAAATAGAATAAGAAGAAGATATATGAAGCCCTTCAGTACAACATATCTTACAAATGAAATGCATTTTTGTTGTGATATTTAGGATATTTTTAGAGAAACCCAAAATTTTCTTTTCTTACCGATAATATACAAATGCTTCACAATTATTACCATACCATACCACACCCTTTGACCACACGATTTGCGTAACTAACTATGTAGATAGCGCTATTGTTAAGTGCGGAGTAGTTGCTTTATCGCTTAAGATGGCGCTGATGTTGTATTGTGGCTTAACTAAGGTGTAAATCAAATTGCCTATATGTTGGCGCATTGCAATCCTAAACACCGACTGTGCAGTAATGTCGCCGACATTTAATCGATAGTATCTGCTGCACACTCAAAGTGAATATGTAAATATATGTAGAACAAAATATGTGTAGGAACGTGGTCCCGTAAAGTAGAACAATTTTACGAGATGCAAAAAGATCGTTACAGTCAGTTTGACATTTTTCGATTCAAATTTTGAATGTTGTTATCAAAGTAAGTATAGGGACTTGGTTGACTTATAACTGCACCAGCCGTTGGAATTTACATGCATACTTCAACAAATAATTGAATCCAAGGACTGTATAGGAACGAGGTCAAATATTAGCCAAAATTAGTTTGGCCATTTTGGCTGTTATTTGACAGCAGAGAGTCATAGAAAATTCATCATACCTTCAAACATTTATTATTACTATAGACATACATACTCTTTCTGTAAAATTTATGAAAGTATTAACAATTGTCTTGCAATTACCAACCCGTATCACTATTAAAACTAAAATTTAAAATTTGAATCGAAAAGGGCTTTCAGATGTCAAACTCCTGTAACAAACTTTTGGCTATTTGTCAAATCGTTCTACAATACTTGACCTCGTTCCTACACAGTGCTTGAATCGAATATTTTGCTGTCATTTTGTATTCATTTTTCTACAGCAAGGGTTTCTGATAGAACTCAAGACTGCGGGAAACTTTGATGAATCGGCGGGAGTCAATCGCAAGACTACGGAACGATACGTGAAAACGTTGAAGATACTGGGATCTGCGGATTTGTATTGCAAGACAATAGCACACTTTTACGGGCACATTGTCACCTACCAGGGACATAGTGTCTGACAGCAGGGATTTTTTAATTTCCTTGTGTAGACGTGTGAAAGTTTTAGAATTTCATCAAATGCCTTCGCACCATACAGGATACCCCTCCTTCTGTTTGATTTCAACCTTCCTTTATCCTGTTTCCGATCCCGCCTCAGAATCCCGAGCTGCTTTAATTTTTGTTAGGTTAGGAACAAAGGTAAAAAAATATTATTTATCACGTGAACATGATTTCAGTTCATTCGTTCTTTTATTCATACCAATACAGTCAGAATTCAATAGTTGAACGGTTTTTAGTCGGTATGCTTTTTAGTTGAACGCTCAATAGCTCAAAATCACAAAAATATCATGGCTTGCCGAGAAATTTTCGGATTTTTTGTATTGTAATAAGCACTGGTTTTACAATAATTAACTGACAGAAGGCAGAAGACCGATGACTGTAGAACTGAAGGCGGAAGAACTGAAGACGCAAGAAGGTTGAAGACTAAAGGTGAAATGCTAAAGATGTTGCCTAAGCAACTATCCAAAGCAGAATGGTTCTTTATTGTGACACTTCATACGATCGTACAGTTGACATTAGTGTCGATTATCTGATTCAAACGGAAATGTGTCAAACAAAATCGCGCTACACGAAGAAATCGGTATCATACAAGATTGTTAGAGACTTCTTTCGTTGACTCGAGACATTGCTACCAAATTGATCTGAAACGGATTTGTTTGTCAAAACAAACTGCAACGCGTAACGCAGGAAGTATCGTACCAATTTATGATTATTTTTACGTGTGGCATATTATTGTTCTGTAAATGTGTTTGGCAATGTCATGCAAAGTAGCGCTTGTGGTATGATTTTCTAATTTCTGTGTATTTTGTTATTCCCACCCTTTTTGCAGTGAATAATTACAAAAACCCCCTTTTGAATGTAATTACATGCAATTCGTGTGGTTTAAATATATGTATTTAGTAGTTAAACCGTAAAACAAAACGCTTACCGTAGCTTTAACCTGACGGAAAGCTGTTTGACAAAAAACGGTCCCCGTTTGAGTCAGGTAATGCAAGGCAAATGACCTTCGTTCAGTTCGATATATCAAATCAGAGACAAATCGAGTGCTCTAACACGAATCATAATAGAAAATGAGCATTTTTTCTCAAGCAGTTGAGTCACATAATTGGCACTATTATCACCGACAAACCGACATGATACTGGCGTTACAAAAGTGTCCCACATGAAAGTACTGTCATTTACCAGTGAGGCGAACACTTCTGTCAAAGTAAGCTCTGCTCACTGCTGCTTCGATGTAAACAACTTTTCTAAATACAAATGGCGAAGGAGGTGTGAGGCAAGATTTTGTGAGAATTATTGGACAAAACACCCAGGAAAATCATTTTATAAGTTTTCAAATCAATGCAAAAGATGTGAGAAGTACATAAAACAATACGCATTGGAATTTGCGAAGAAAAACAAAAAGGGGGTTTAGCAGTTTCTTCTCTATGTCAGTGTAGTAAGCGAATCATTATAGAGATGGCGCTAGTGTTTAACGTATTTTCATTTGAAATAAGGAGACAACTTTTGAAGCTCATTTTGTTCGAAGTGTCACGTCGGTTTGTCGGTGCTATTATTATGGTCGTAATCCGTTCATAATAATTTGACACTATGGTCATGTCAGTCACTATGGTCCGGTCAGGAATGTGCCAACTAAAAATCACATTTTCAATATTTGGCAGTGAATTGAATTTCAACCTGTAGAGTCTGTGAATCGTTACACTATTCTGAAATCGGTAATACTAAAGATTGGTTGCCAGAAAAGTAAGCATTGTGCAGATTAAAATCGAATTTTCCTGGTTTTGGTTTTCCTGGTTTCCTGGTTCAAAAACGCCATACTCGACAGAAGCGATTTCGTTTTACGCAATATTCTAAATTTGGCTGTTCTTTGAGCAAATTGAATTGATTTGGCACAACATTTATCAACTACAATTCAATTCCATTTTGATTGGATTTTTAAAACTATTTCAAAAGGTGCAACATTTTAATCTTCGTTTGGCATCAGATCAAATAATTAATTTGGTGACTAAAACCTGCTATTTCCAGCAAAATTATATAAAATTATCTAAAATTTGACCAAGAACCTCGAAATTCGACATACGCTAATATTCGAGATACGCTATTGTCTCCGGTCCGCATTAATACCGTATATCGAAAAATACTTGTGAATAGTTTCAGTTGTTTTTTTCTTTTTCAAAATGATTATTAATGCATGCGCTCATTTTGTCGATTCTTATTATATTTTGATATTTCAAATGAACCATACCGTTCTGTCTATGTGAACCAGTTCTTTCATTTTTTATCGGGAACTGAAAGAACCGCACGGTTCTGGTTCATTTCACGAACCTCTACTCGATATGTCTGGTTATACGATTTGAAATAAATAGAAAAACTATTTTTTACATTCTAGAATAATGTAATTAGTTAACCTACAAGATGACTAATTTCTGATAAATTAGTCTTTCGGCCGTCCCCTTGCTTGGACAATACAGCTAAACCACTTGAGCCGGATAAGCGGAACAAGCGCGATCGACAGAGATTCTTCTTCCTCCAAGTAAATGAAGTATGTAAATAGAAGTATCCAGAAATGTTACCATAGAACAAAAATTTCCGAAATATGTTCATAGACCCGGGCCTAACGTGAATTGCAACGGTTCAGTTGTGAAATATTATAAAAATATTTCAAATTTCCAGCAATTTTCAATTTTATAGTTATTGGTTGAAAACGACCGTTGCTGTGGAAATATTTCAACACTTTGCTATAAAAACTTGCTGACGTGAAATTGTGATGTATATTATAGCAAACATGAATAACATATCAAACGGGCGGTCCCATGGTACAGTATTCAATTCGAACGACTCAATTACATGCTCGTCATAGGTTCAAGCCCAGAATGGACCTACATCCGTAGCAAGGATTGAATACCTGGCTGCAGGAGTAATGAATTAAGTTTCGAAAGCTTGTACAGGTCGCCATGTCCGCGTAAGACGTTACGCCAAATAAAAGAATTATAGCAAACTACATCCAGGATGTAGCGTTTTTTTAGTACGGGCAAGTGGTATAATTTGTGGATAGTGTGGATTTATAGTAAATGTAATAATGGCCCATATCGTATAAGAAAACACGACTCGTTTGCGATCGAACCACAATTGTCGATCGAAATCGAAATCGACTAGAAATAGGCATCACATACGATTTGTCGATTTCGATCGAGAAAACGTAAACGGTCGACTTGTAGAGCAGTTGGTCTAGTGTCAATTCTTTCGTTGGTTTACATTAATGCATGCGGTCAAGAGAGTTGATGCAGACTGGCGGCATTTTTTCATTTGATGGGAAATAGTTTTGTTAATTTGATGTTGTTTTAATTATGTTTTGATATTCTATTGATGTTGCGTTTTCATATGTGAATTAGTAGCGACGCAACAGCTATTTTTGGCTGTTTATTTCGTCCAACTAGCCAAGGCCTTTGAAGCCTAATGGTAATTAAAATTAATTAAAATGTATTTATTTGTTTTGAATATTATTTTCGTGAAATTGATTATTAGGAATATTATAAACACATAATATATAAACACACACTGTAAACATAATATTACTGTTTTGTGAATGATAATTCCACTGGTATTTTTCATGTTTGCATGCATATTGAAATTATTTTTCCAAAAAAAAATTGAATGAAATCAGATTATACAAGAGATTTCGACTACCCCATACCTAGTCGAAATAAATTTGATCGACAAAGAGCGTATGCGATACTAATTGTCGACAAAATTGTCGACTGCTCGATGTTTTACATAGGATTTGTCTACTGGTCGAAACTGACTTTTCGATTACGTTCGAATTAACAATCCGTATGCGATGCCAAAGTGAATTTTGTTAATTAACTTTAAAAAAATTCACTTTTGTTCATCGGATCTCGATTTCGATCGCAATCAAAATGGTATGCGATACAGGCCAATGGTCCAAGCATAAGCCCGAGTTACAGCTCCAATGCAATTGAACATGAAATCACTGATTTTTCTGATATTTCAATGAATATTAATCAGAATCATTAATCAGAATTAATCAGAGTTTATCGTACATATGAAATTCAATCTTCCGACTATTTAGACTATCAGGCGTATTTTATTCTTATAATAGAGTCGTTTCCACGTCCAGTTGATGAATTTTGTGTGTTCATTTGTATGGAAAAGTTCACTTTGGAGTTCTTTTCTCGACTCGAATCGAATCGAGTTCAGAATAGAATACGCCTTTATGGCTTAATAAACTTTGAGATACCAAACATCTTTACCACATATTTTAAAATGATGATATTTATCAAACAGAAATGACCAGCACGAAAATAATGAAGCACAAATGCTTTACTGGTTTAGAGTGAAAATATTGGGGCCCTTCACGATTCTAGTCAGTTTTTACATATGGAGTTTGACAGTTGGAGGCTGAAATCATGTAAACACTCCATACAAAGCAACACACATAACTAGCCTGCGATTTTCATCCTAGATTAGCCCCGAAGCTACAATTAGATTCAAGCACCTGCTTGAAAAAATGGCAAAACAAGGCGGTGTACCGCTATGCAATTCTTAGTGATTTGCGAGGGCGCGTGAGGGCTCGCTCGCCATACAAGTTCACAGCCCCAGCGCCCTCGCATTTAAAAGGTTGCGAGTCTAGGCAGATTTTTAGCCCCTACCTCTTGTGCAAAGCGCCGGAAGAAATCATTGCCTTTCACTCATTTTCTCAGGCCTTCTCCTTCCGCCGAACAGCAGTTTTCGAACAGCGTTTCGAGCTACCCGTCCCTGGATCCACCTTATACCTGGACTGTCGAAGGTTTAGATGTGTTAGTGCGCCAAACGGCAAAACGTTGTCAGCCGTCGTCCGTGCTTTTTCCCTCCATCTCTTTCTCACCTGTTTCTGTGGTGTATAATTTTCACAAATCAAACCAATAAAACGTAGTTCAAACGCTGCAAAGTAAAAATGGCTAAATAATAGCTAGCTCACGTTGGTGGGTTTGCTGTGCAACGCGCAGAACCCTAATTCGAAGTAGGGCACGCGAGACAGGTGGCCATGGCCGTGCAAACCAGGAAAAGGAAAGTTTTAACCAGAATGCATAAAGCATAACTTTATGTGAAAATAAGCTTTACCTTTCGTATGTTGTATATTATACAGATAGGTTGAGCCGTCTGCGCATGGGTGTGAGTGTGCATGTGTGTGTCAAACTGTCGCCGAATGTGTGTTCTTCCGGAATGTTATGATCCATCGGTCAAAGAAAAGAAGATGTTCTTTACGGTGTTATTTTATTGTGAAGGTGTATCCTTCCCTTGCCTGCAGCGTATGCATCGGGCAGAAGACAGTGTGGCAGTATGCAAGTTGCCCGCTGGTCCCGCAGCACCGCCATCATTCCGCACATCTGCATGCACGTCGTGGATTCTAACCGCGTATTAACCGTCCGCCGTAACAAGGGCTGACTATCCGGTTACGTGGTACTCTAGTCCTGAAAAGGCCGACATAATCGCGTAGGCCGTAAAAACAATAATAATAATAATAATAATAATAATAATAATAATAATAAGAAGAAAAAGAATAACTTAGCATAGCAGTCCACACCCACATCTACCGCTGTGGCGCGCCAAATCAACGGAATGCAATCGACCAAAACATGAACCTACCGAACCGAACCCATTCCAAGGCAGTTCCGGTCGCTCGGCGTCATAATAACGACACCATGCCAACAAGCCGCCAGATTCTGGACGGTCAGATGTACCACCAAACGCGCACCGTAATAAACATAACCAGAATCCTCTTTTGTATGGATTCAATTCAAAATGTTGTTTCCACTTGCCTCCGCTAGCTGAATTGGAAAAAATGTTCTACATATCATATGTACGTTTGCTTCGATCGTGTGTCTTTTTAACATCCCCAACAACAGAGCCGGGCGCGAAGATTTTTTTGTTTATTTTTTTTAAAGACTTTGAGGCGTAAAGAAGGTGGTGCTAATTCACATGTTGTGTTGTCTCTTAGGTATCGGTAATCGCTCGCACGGAGCTTTTTGTAAAACTGCATTGAATTTGATCGCCGCAGCGGATGAAAATGCACGCATCAGAATCAAACAGTTTGGGATTTTCCGCTCGCATGAACCCACATACACGCACGCACGCATGCATGTACGCGCACAAGCGAGCACCTTATCGGATTACCGCTATCTTATCGGAGGAATTGCTGGCTTAACTATCCTCATCCAAAGTACCGAGCGGGGTGAGGGATCACGACATGATAAAGTGGACGGTCACTTTTCCCGCACCACACCGCTCGTGTGTGTGTGTGTGTGTGTGTGTGTGTGTGTGTGTGTGTGTGTGTGTGTGTGTGTGTGTGTGTGTGTGTGTGTGTGTGTATGTGTGTGTGTGTGTGTGTGTGTGTGTGTGTGTGTGTGTGTGTGTGTGTGTGTGTGTGTGTGTGTGTGTGTGTGTGTGTGTGTATGTGTGACGAGACCCGAAAACTCGAGACAGATTTCGGCACATTTTGAACAATTTCTTTATTACCACTGTACCAAATTGCCACTATATATTTGTGTTAAGTGGATTTGTTTTAGATCTTCTACGCTTCTTATAAATGAGCATCTTCACCCTTTATTGACACGGGCTTTAAATGGCCTTATCAGCATCGGCACAAAATAGAATAAACCAACAATACATCAATAGCATGTGATGGTCGCACCAACTGTTTGATGCTCGCCTCTGATCATTACAGTAGAGCTCGTGACGCTGAGATGATTTTGTTTCAGCCAGAACTTGTCATGACTATGTCAGTGACATTTTGCAAAATTAATCACAGCAAAAAAAAAAGTTGTTATATAGTGACTGACCAAGCGATGGTCACAAACATGTCATGAGCATGTATTAGTCACACCAATCGTTCTGAGTTTGTGATTATCCTGTGATTATCACAATGGAGTACGTGACGCTGATATGGATTTTGTTTCAGTCAGATTTTTTTATGACATTTTGCAGCACTGCACCTACCAACTAAAATACACAACCGCAATGCACATACAATAGAACGTCGATTATCTTAGTAGTATAGCGATTGCTTTACTTATTTATGTTTGTTCAAAAATTGTTGCTTTTCTATTTATCATATAAAAATAAACAATATTATAAGGCCGCAAATACATGACGCGAGTTTCTGCGGGCGCGTTCAAACGCGTATAACAGTTCCGCAGAGATATCCAGCAAGAGCATCTCTGCGTTTGCGCGGTAGCGCGTTCGAATGACATTTCATTTCTATGGTTGGATTGTTATACGCGTTTCCGTGGGCGCGGAAACGCGCGTCGTGTATTTACGGCCTAACATGATTATTTATTGATTTGCTCATCCACTGCGGTTAAAACAGGCGTTAAAAATTGCTGCTTGGGTTTGCGATAAACAGGCGTTACGCGTAACGCTAGCGTAACGTAGAGGGCTGAGCCTTACTTTTACCCAAACAAGAAGCTTACAGTTTCGTCCTCCGTGTTCAACAACCAAAACACTGTGTAAGAAGGAACGAAGATTTTTTCATGAGTATCAGAATAGCGAGGAAACGCACGGACCAAAAAAAAAAAACAACGTAAAAGCGTGTTTTATAATAAACTTTTGTTTGATACGGATTGAAGGCGCGTGTTTTGTTTTGGACCGGTAGCTTGTGCAGAACATGATGACAATTATTAAAATGGCACCAGAAAAAAACGCTTCACTCTGTCGTTTCAACTGTTATAACAAGCTGAAATTCGATGATATCGCCAGCTCTTTAAGCTAACTTTAAGTCTGCTCTTTAAGCTTCCAGCAACTCGATAAACGAAAAAATCTACTCGAAAATGTCACTTGGGTAGTTTTACCAGTTATAATTATAGCACCCCCAGATCAGGTATAACAGTGCAATTTGCAGCATACTAAACACCTGAATTTTGACATTTTATTTTGCAAACATCCACAAAAATTGAAATAGTGATAATTTCAACGAATAACACCTTAAAAACAAATTATGAATTAAACATAAAGATTATTTACAATACCATAAGACTTCGAGTAGATAGTACTACTCGCAACCCTCGCAATATTTAACGTTTTAATTTATCCCAAGGTGTATAAAAGAGATCAGGTGGTGGAATGTAGAATAAAAGTGTATGTAGTTCAGCTGGTCTCGGAGCATGTTTTTATAACCAAATTTGAATATCACTTATTGACAAGACGGGTGAAAACTTTGGCTCAAACGGGCTTTCTGGAGGCTTGACAAATACACAAAACACTCTTAAAAACTTCATTCAGAAGCAGAAGCAATAAAAATCAGCTTTCTAAATACATACATCTTGGGATAGACCCACTTGTATATTATACCTTTAGTGCTTTATTGTACATGTTACAAACTGCGCACTATAAAGCGCGGTGATTCTTCGGACTCGACGTACGTCCATCGCGTTGGAAGTGCGGAAACAGAAAGAGGATGAAGATCTCAGCTTGACGTCTGACATCGAGTGGGCCAGTGCTGCCACAAAAGGCTCATTTTCTTCTGGTGTTGCCAATCATACACGTCCTCCAGTTATAGGTTGGATGACAAAATGACACTAGATGACGGTTGGATGACAACTGTAGTGCGTGGATGAGGTACGCTACATACCCACTTAGATAGCTGCTCAAAAACTATAAAATGCAAACAGCTGACACGCTGAAATTTCAGCCTACCAACTTAAAACGGAAAAGGTCCCATTGCTGGTTATAGCCATAATTAGTGCTATAATCACAATTTGTACATTTATCCTAATATCACTATAGTTATTTTTAACATTAATCGTTTCAACCAAACGAGTTCGATGGGTTTCTTCTTCTTCTTTGGCACAACAACCGTTGCCGGTCAAGGCCTGCCTGTACCACTTGTGGACTTGGCTTTCAGTGACATATTGATTTCCCCCCATAGCAGGATAGTCAGTCCTACGTATGGCGGCACGTTCCATTTGGGATTTGAACCCATGACGGGCATGTTGTTAAGTCGTACGAGTTGATGACTGTACTACGAGACCGGCTATGGGTTTACTTCGATGGGTTTACTTGATCAAATAAAATAAATAGATAAATCAACGTTAACCTACGCCTTGCGAAAGGAACATTGAACACATGCTTTGAATTGCCTATTTCACGTCTTCAAGGTCTTGGTACAGTAACCATTCGGATTACTTCGAACATGCCCTAGATGGAAAAACGGTTTTACTGTACGTCAAAAATTGAAGCAATCACTTTTATAACAAAAAGTTATGTTTTACAGCGTGCTCAACTACTCGTCAAACCGTACCATTATTTAAATGGCTTTAAGGAATTTATATTCCTTCCAAAAACAGTACACGTACAAAATTGTGCAAAAAAATTATTTCAAATTAAGAAGAAGATTCATGCATCAACATTTTGGTTTGAACATACGTTTGAAAACTTTCTTGCAATAGGGAAATATATCATGCTTATGCTTGCTTTTCTCGCTTCAGATTTCGGCATGTCGTTCATCTAATTTGGCAACAAATAATTTTTGCATTTGCATAGATTCGACCCTTTTTTACTGTTGCTGTTTTTTTTTAAATTTAATTATGCATAGTTTGATCAAATATTTGATTATTTGGTCAAAAACTGTAAGTCATAGCTAAATAAACAAATGAGAAGTCCGCAATATAACGTAATTGAAACTAGATTACACATGTGCTTTAAAATGGAGACTAAAGTTTTTAAAGTTTGCACTGATTATGAACTCCTAAGCACTAAACATTGTAACAGTTATACGAAAAAACTGAAGTTTGATTATTTTCCTTTCATAACATAACATAACGTTACATAACATATTTAGGTCGAAATAAAATCAAATTGTATCAATGACTTCAACCTTTTCACAGTTTTGCTAGAACAGTGCTCGAGGTGTTCTACATTTGCCCTCGCCCTGGGGGGGGGGGGGGGGGGGGATTTACAGGAGAGTGAGAATAGGTGTATATTTAAATGCTACAATAGTAAATGTTGATTTTTGACACATCAATGAGCGTCTGTCGAAAGTTGTAACAATAACCCACTTTGCATTTTGCTGAATATTCTTTTACAACTCGAACATAACTCTAGAATGCGTATGTCGACACATACTACGATATTTATAGTATTAAATATCACAATTTTCAGGACGAATTATGCAAAAACTTAACAGAAAAATAATAATTTGTGCCGTACTCCTTAGCCGTCAGACTCTTACTTTTTTCAATACCTACTTAATGTGTAACTCATATCAAAAGGACTGTAAATATTGTCAGCGAAGTGATCAAAACAACGTGAAATGATTAACTAAAGTGGTTCTCAACGTCAATATGAGGAATGTGAGATAGTAAAACTATTTTAAACATTTTTCTACCTATTGATATTGCTTACGTTTTTTGACCCGTATTTGCGTTGCCAAAAAATAGGAGCACTAACGTAATTAAGTACAAACTTTCGAAAATAGGACCAAAAACAGTTTTTGAACTACGAATATTTCCGCGATTATATAAACTGAATGTTACATTGTATAATCAAATTGACAATACAAGCTATACGCGTTTCCTGTCAATACTGCAGCGATCTCGGTTTGTGTGATTTTTGTCGAAAATTTAAATCCACGTTGACTCTACCTTAGGTCTCAAATAGGGGAAGTGTGTTCGCAACATCTAACGCGTAGTACTCGACTGTCAATCCAGTCAAAGCAATGGAATGCCATACGTTCACGTCACCGCGGAATCGCAGAAATGCTGATGATGTGTATCTATGGGAATCTGTTCTACTGTTATACGTGATTTCCTCGGCGAACGCGCTTCGTGGCTTCTTGTTGGTGGCGTTGTTTTATTTTTAGTTCAGTGGGGATATAGCTTTTATAGTATTTATTTAAAAAAATATCTTTAATAAAAAATTGAATAGGACTATTAATAATAATACGGTGAACCCTCTCTTATTTGACACCTCTCCAATTTGAAAAACCTCTGTTATTTGAACATTTTTTACAGTTCCTTCATATCTAGTACATTTTTGTCCCTCTTATTTGGAAAACCTCTGAAATCTGTATCCCTCTTATTTGTGCATGGCGTTACCATGGTTATTGAATGATGTATGCTCAAATTGGCAATCGTGTTCGCAGTTTCCTATAGCAACACTGAAGGCTACATACTAAATGTTTTGTCTCTTTCTTGTTTGTATGGACCTTTCATTCACTTTTAACCTGTGTAATTTGAAAACCCGTCTTATTCGACAGTCCCATT